>NW_028263375.1:31528059-31718059 GCF_051168715.1 Poecilia mexicana
AACTACAACTATAAGACTATAAAAACTAATAAAACTAAACTATAAAATGGCACACCATCATATCAGTGTGGAAGAAAAACTAAATCTTGTTTAAAAACAGAAACTGTTACATTTCTTCCACCTTCTGTTTTTTTTCTGAGAGTTTTAATTATCTGAGGACTTTCTATATTATAACTATATTCTTCCTCAGTAATCATTCATCGTTCTCATGCAACAGTTTGGCTCTAGCGTTCTCGTGTTTGCTGCTTTTCTTCCATTTCCTTCATTGTGCATTTCCTATTTTTGGAACATTGTTTCTCTTCATCAGTTCTGACACTTTGAAGTCCACAACGTCCCTGTCTTGTCAGCATAGGCTCCACAGTTTAGAACAGGCCAACTGGGAATAACCAGCATCTTTTGCATCACTGTGCTGATTTACCTTCTTCAGGGAGTCTTAGAATCTTTTCTATTGTTTCAGCAGACAGCTCTCCCCTGTTAGGGTTTTGTTTATGCAACTGATTGCTAAGTTCTACAAAGACCTCTTGTTTATGATTTGAATGAATTCCCTTACGTTTTGGAATTATGTGTGTATTTATAATCTGCAGATGTGTCTGTAAACTGATGGCCTCCAAGACTCGCGTTGTGGTCACCAGCAAGTTGGAGCACCTGAAGCGGGCGGATCGAATCCTTCTGTTGCACAACGGAGACTGCTACTTCTACGGGACCTTCTCAGAGCTTCAAGCGCAGCGGCCAGACTTCAGCTCCCTGCTGCTTGGTCTCGAAGCTTACGACAACATCAATGCGGAGCGGCGCGGCTCCATTCTCACGGAAACTCTTCGCAGAGTCTCTGTGGATGAAACAGCAAATTTCCGAGGCCCAGACCCCAATCACCAGTCCTTCCGCCATGCGCCATCTCACAGCCACGCCATGGGCGATGGCTATCCTGAAAAACGCAAGCCGTCGCTCATCCTCAACCCTCTCGCAGCTGCCCGCAAGTTTTCATTCATCGGGAACTCCCAGCAGAATAACTGCCAGTCCACATCCATGGACGATGGGGTGCATGAACTTTCAGAGAGAAGATTCTCAGTGGTGCCTGAGGATGATCAGGTAGAGGAGGTGCTTCCGCGGAGTAACATGTATCACCACGGGCTGCAGCACCTCAACGGCAGGCGCCAGTCTGTTCTGGCGTTCATCACCAACGCTCAGGGTCAGGAGCGCAGAGAGCAGATGCAGTCGTCCTTCAGAAAAAAGTTGTCCATCACCCCACAGTGCAATCTGGCATCCGAGCTGGACATCTATGCCCGGCGCTTGTCCAAGGACAGCGTGTTTGACATAAGTGAGGAAGTGGATGAAGAAGACATGGAGGTAAGATTTGGCAACACGTTTGCCTCTTCTCATAACAGGATAATCATTTTTTAATGATCAAACTATGAAAAAGCTGTGCCTAAGTGTTATAACATTGCAATTACAACACCTAGGCCAGGGGTGGGCAACTCCAGGCCTGGAGGGCCGGTCTCCTGCAACTTTTAGATGTATCTCTACTTCAACACACCTGTGTCAAATAATGAGGTCATTAGCAGGACTCTGGAGAACCTGACTGCACTTAGGAGGTGATTCAGTTACTGGATTCAAGTGTGTTGGACCAGGGAGACATCTAACAGTCGCAGGACACCGGCCCTTGAGGACCAGGATTGCCCACCCCTGACCTAGGCAATTAATGCTTAGTTGCATTAATTCTAAAAATGCAATTAAGCATGAACATTTTGACTTATTAATTTGGCTCTACTTCACATATGTCAAACTCAAGGCCCACGGGCCAAATCTTTTATGTGAGATTTTATGAAGATTTTATGTGGCCCTTTTGACTGTAGAAATAGAATCTTTAAAATAACATATTTTTACATATTATTTTATCAATCAGCAGTTTTATTTGTATTGTGCCAAATTAGATAAAGATGAAAACATGTTTATATTACTTAATTTCGAGAAGTTCTCACCAAATGGAGGATCAGCTGTTCATTAATGGGTAGTTTTATCAACATATTCTGCCACAAACGGCCCTTTAAAGACATTCTTGACTGTGATGTGGCCCAACATAAAAACGAGTTTGACACAGCTGCTCTATGTCATAAACATTTGTTTTATTAGCCTATTGTTGAACTGTTCTGTGTGAACTGACATGCTAAAGTTATGCTGCCAGTGTACAACTGGCAACAAGTGTACAAGTGTCACCTATCTCTGCTAAGGGTGGGGTATTTTCGTTTATATTTTTATTTTATTGAAAATGATATATTTCGGTGCTCCTTCAGCTCTCCTAGTTGGAAAGTATTTAGACTCATTAATGGCTAACATTCATGTAGAAAACAGCAACAAACCTAAACACACTTTCTAGACAATTAGTATACCACTAATATCTGCTCATTTTTATTTCATTAAAAAAATTCCAAATTTCTCTTTGACATGTTAAAGATAGTTTCACATTTCACGTCAAACATGACCCATTTTGGGGACACTGTGGTGGCACAGGCATTAAGCACAACATGCAGCTGTCACAGGTTCGATTCCCGGCCTGGCGACCTTTGCTGCATGTCTTCCCCCTTCTCTCAATGCCCACTTTCCCATTAATTCACCATCAAATAAAGGTCAGTAGAGCCAACAACACTTTTTTTTTTTAAAAGTTGCCCTTTTTTTTTTGCAAAGTTTAATATCAAACTGTTTAATAAAGTCATTAGGTGCTGAACCTTTCTGAGCACCTTGCTTTATCGTCTGTTTTTGCAACAAAAGATTCATTCATATTTGTATTTGGCATTTATGCAAAAATTATATTTTTACTTTTTCACAGGAATGCTTTGCAGATGAACGTGAGAAGATATTTGAAACTACCTCATGGAGCACTTATCTACGCTACATTTCCACCAATAGGAGTTTAATCTATGTCCTAATTTTCATTGTGATTGTCTTTGTCATTGAGGTAAAATTCTGTTCATTTTTTATTTGAAACTGTTTTTGAACTTTGTAATTTTTAATTAACAGTAAACTTCTCTCTTTTTCCAATCATCAGGTTGCTGGTTGTGTCATTGGCATTTTTCTCATTACTGAGTGAGTGTTGTGTTATGTTCCTGCACATACAAACTCACTATGAGATAAGTTCATGTGGCAAAATGGAATGTATTTTTTAAAATATATGTCTGTTTATTTTGTACATAAACATACTGAAGGGCTAAATAGTCTGAAGAGATTTCCAAACTTGAAAAATGAATCCATGTTTTAATCTCCATCTTTTGCTTCATTTAACCAGTAAAATATGGAGGGATGGTGCCAACCCAAATTCACCAAACTACATTGATGAGCAGCACCCTAATGCATCATCGCCTCCTGTCCACCTCGCCGTCATAGTCACACCAACCAGCGCCTACTACATCATCTACATATTCTTTGCTCACTCAGACAGCATACTGGCCCTTGGAGTCTTCAGGGGTCTCCCTTTAGTCCACACGTTGCTCACTGTGTCTAAAAGACTTCACGAACAGATGCTTAGCTCTGTGCTACGGGCTCCCATGTCTGTTCTTAACACCATGAAAACAGGTACTTTGCTTTTTAATACCTCTTCTCTTTTTGGTTTAAAAGTTAGTAGTCAGAGTGTGGTGGTAACACTGTGCAATAGATTTATTTCCCTTCTTTTTCTTTTTCGTTTTTCTCTTTCTAGGCCGGATAATGAACAGATTCACCAAGGATATGGCCGTCATTGATGACATGCTACCTCTAGTGCTGTTTGACCTCATACAGGTATTTAACGACGCAACAAATAAAGTTGATGTTGGAAACTGTACTGACACGTATTCCCTTGATTCAAATTGTTGATACCTTTGTCATACCAAATGTTTTGTTTGTCATGTAAAAAATATTTTTTTTCAGATAAAACTATATTTATTGAAAAACAAAAAGACATAAAATCCCACTCTCTTGCCATTAAAAAGGAAGACTTCATCTTCTTTGCATTTTCTTAAAAAAAATTTTGGGGGAGGGGAACGTTTTAAAAGTTTGCTCAAAAATTGCGTGACCATTGGGATGGATACATAGCTACCGTTTTATATCCAGATACACTCACTGCTCACCTTAAGGTTCTAGATGATTTCAAAAACTTCTGACTCATTCTTTATATGAGAAACCACTTTGAACTAAAACGGCCCTATTACTTTATTGGGAGGTAACTGGAAACGTAGGAAGATAGTGATTTCAGGCATGCTTTAAACTCCTCCAGTGCGGCTGCATTGAAACAAATCAATGCAGCCGCAAAAACACTATTCCACAAAAGACTCATTTCTGAGTACTGTTTAAACTTGGTGGCAGTAGTTGCCAAGGAGGGTAGCACACGGTGTAAAAAGGACTAGGGAGCAGTTACATTTTCACTACTTTGTTTCAAATAGCTTTTAAAATGAAATAATTTGCTTTTTTGTATTATTTATGTAATCTTTGATATTAAAAGTCCTTTGATTGTGTTAAATATTTAGGTCTGACGAAGGGGGAAATACTTATTCTTAACATTAGATAACGGTGTTGGTTCTCAACCTCTCAGGTTGTTGGCACAAAGCCACTCTGCGTTTTTTTTTATCAACCTAACCATTCCTGCTGCATTCTATCTGTATACAACCTCCATACCCACCTATTTAAATATTCATGGCTTCACTATACAAAAATGTTACTTTATAAGAGATCACTGATAACTGGAGCTGAAAAGTCTGCAAACCTTTTGGTAATAACTAGCTGTGAGGCTACAGTAAAATGATCCATGTTTATTCACATTATGAAATAAAAGTGTGTTGTATTACATATTGTGTTGCTACAGTTATTCTGTTAGCTCAAGAACAAATTACATATTTCTTGAGCTATGTAATTTGAAAGCATCTGTCAAATTTTTATTTACAGTAAATATAGTGTTAGAGGACCCCAAACAGTTGCTTCATTACAAATGAACTCTTTGCAACAAACAATAATGAAAATGATAGCTTCATTATTTCCTTTTTATCCCCTCACTTTTCCTCACTCTAGTTAACTTTACTTGTCATTGGGTGCATCTTCACTGTGTCCATCATGAGACCATACATCTTTATATCTGCAATCCCGCTGGCTGTTATCTTTGTGGTCATCAGGAAGTACTTCTTACGAACAGGACAACAACTCAAACAGCTTGAGGCTGAAGGTAAGAAAAGAAGACTCAATTCTGTTCATGTTTGCAGGTGGAGTCCTAAGGAGATGTCTTGAAATTTCATAAACAGGTTGTATAGGACAAAGGGCAGCACATCAGCCAACATGTTTTCTGACTCCTCCTTATAGCAGATTTTGAGGATGTACTCTAGTTTTGTTTCATGAAAAAAAAGACATCTGGGTTTCAGTCTCAAGAGCGTTCTAGGTTACAGACTCAAGCCAAGAAGTAAAATTCAAGATGATCAATGCCTTCTTTATATTCCTGTAGGACAGCTCATACCAACTGGTCTATGATCAAGGTCCAGTTTAAATCATGGCTTGAAATCTGGGTTGAAGACAACAAGGGTTGTCATTTCTTCATAAATCATTTCTTAAGATTCTCAGAAGGTTGATGACATTTTTCAGTCCAAGGACCAATCAAAAGATCAGGGGAGATCACCTAAATGCTTTCTTGTTAAAGGAGCCTAAAAGTCAAGAATGATCTTTGCATCCATAGGACACACTTCCTCCCACCAATGTTTTGCCCAAGAAAATTTACTACATTTGAATTTTGTAAGATTAGGTTTCGGCGAGTACCCTAAAAAGTGCTTGAAAATCTCCCACCAAGTATCAAGATAGGTAACCCAATCACTGAAGTACACAAGGTCTTCAAGATATACTCTGCCCTTTTCCCACAACTTTGTTTACAAAACTTTAGGATATAGATGGAGAGCCTGGGTCACAGACTACACCAAGGTACATCAAGCTAATTTTTTTATGACCTTTGTTGGGTCAACACAGTGTAGAATTAGTGAAAACAATGTCTAGAGACTTCACACCTCGGATGGGATCAAAAAGACTGGAAGTCAAACATGAGTTTCAGAAAATCATCAGCAATGTCCCCCTGACAGACGAGACAAACCCATTAGACAAAATCTCACTGTTGTTGCACCATGACCCGATTTCTTGATTACTGCATGAAGTAGCAGAATCAAAAGGTGTTTTAGCTACCAGGTTGACTGGCTCCTCTCTTACCTAACGTGGATCATTTTCGTTTTCATTTGAACAGTAACATTTCATCATATGAAATACTACTTATCTTATACTATTTAACAAGAATTGTGCAGTTGGTGAATTTTGCAGAAAAGTGAAAATGTTTTTTTTTTTTTTTTTTGTCATTGGTGGTAAATATATTATAAAACAAACATTTAACACAAAAATAAAAATCTGGTTTATACTTTGTGGTGGTTTCAAGTTGTTCAGCTAAAACTGGAATCACTGATAGAGGAGCAGGAGGAATGATCAGATTTGGTTTGCCAGAAACTTGACAAACATGCCAGGTACAGCGGTAATGTGCAAGATCAGATTTGAGTTCTGTCCAGAATAAGTGTTTGAAGATTGTTAGACATTTTTTCTTGTGCTCAAGTGCCTGGACAGTGGATAATCACATGCTAAAATAGTACATACAAGCAAAACACTTTTGCCACAATAAACTGCTCTATAGTCTTCCCCCAACTTATCACAAGCCTGGCAGCACAGCAACATGATCTCAACAATATGCTGTTTTTTTGTTCCTTTGACTTCTTTATGGGTAAGAACATTTTAAGTATCCAATAATTATCCTCTTTAAGCGGATAGGTTTATGAAGGAGATTGAAAAAAAACAAACAGTTTTTTTAGGTGTGCCTTTAATGTCAACCCCAGATCTAGCAGTTTCC
The DNA here is from genome assembly GCF_051168715.1 of Poecilia mexicana. Taxonomy (NCBI): domain Eukaryota; kingdom Metazoa; phylum Chordata; class Actinopteri; order Cyprinodontiformes; family Poeciliidae; genus Poecilia; species Poecilia mexicana. The sequence continues at coordinate 31,534,940 of NW_028263375.1, forward strand.
AGACAATGTTTTGTGGCAGTGAATGAGTCAGACAATTGATGATGGTACTGCTTTGATTAGGGTCCAAGCAGGGAAACTATCAGATGACAGTTGTTTTGTTGAGACACAGACTTGTGTGGATTTGTCCAGTCCTCTGGCCCTGTCAACACCTTTCTGCTGGCTGTCATGTCCAGGAATAAAGTCAACACTCTTATGGGCAATGTAGTAATCCATCAACAAGAGAAGGCTGGATATTAGGATATTGTGCAAAAGTATTGTTTTGTGTCAGTATTGTTTACTGACACAAAAGTCAGTAAAATCCCTTGACTGATAGACTGAGAACCTTGATCTGCATAAAAATGAGAAAATATTGGGAATCCCTAAAAGGAAAAAAGAGTTTTCAGTTATTGCATTCACTCCAAAGAAGTAAGGTGGGTTTGCTTTTAATTGGCTTGAAAAAGTGGTAAATTTCTGACTTAGCCAAAAAACGGTATCCCTTTATGCACTACACAGTTCATAGTGGATCTCTAAAAAACAATTTTAATGTCAATGTTTGGGTTAAAATTAGATTGTAAAAAACAGTTTGAGACAAACTTATGTACATGAGACATCTAAGTAAGTTTCTGCTGTTGGATGCTCTGGGACGAGAAAACAGGTCACTGGACCACTGCAGATGCCACTGTGTTTGTTGGACTTCCCTGCTCTGTGCTCGGTTCTGTCACATAGTGCGTGCTTTAGTGGTGACGGCAAGGTCTTTCCGAAGCGCACTGGGGTCACAGCGATGAGCCGAGCTGGGATTTCCTCCAGCTATATCCTGGTGTTGTTCTTTCTCCTGCTTTATGCAACATATCAGGCAAAAATGCAGTGGAAACATAAAGTATTAGTCAGCTTCAATGAACTACGTTCCTCGGTTTTTACCCATAGCTTAGGGATAGTGTCGTTTTTTCCTATTGTTTCCAGTGGTGTTTTGGTGTCTGTTGAGATCGCCCTTGAAAAACAGAGAGATACAGAGAGACGTTCCACACAGCAGAAATCAGGCTGCTGGGGCTTAGGGACATTCTGAATGAAGGAGCCTAAACTGGATTAGAATCCAAACATCTGAACTACTACTTACTTCTACACAGATAATTAATAAATAATTATATTTTATTAATATTACACAATTCATTCCACATGTTAAAGATGCACAGATGTACCAACAGGAATTTTGGAACCAATTTCAGATCTCCAGTTTTTGTCAAGCCTTGGGTTTGGGATATCAGTCAGTTATTATGAATATATTGTTTTGGCTAATTTTCCCATCACGTTGGGCGATGAAGGTGAATCATTGTCTCTTTAAGGACAGTGATTCACCGTCTCTAGATGAGGGTATCTCATTTGATAATTTCTGCATGGATGGTTTTGTTTCAACTGGTAGCCAGTTATTTCATCCTTACTGATGCAGTTAGTCATTTTTCATTTCTTAAGCAATCATGTTGGAAGTCCCAATCTGTGGTTATGATAAAGTCTGTTTAAGAAGGGTCAAATTATGAATCAAGCCAAGAAAACAGCTGAGATAGCTAAAATAACTAAAAGTGGGGTAAGAAACATCCAAGAGAGTTGGAAGGAGAGTCGGAAAGCCTCACCTGTGTAGAAGAAATGTTTTTGGAAAAAAATGGATTGACTGTGATTTGTGATCTCTTAAACATCTGGTGAAATGAAAGGATAAAAAAACATCAACACAAATCCTTATCTTCAGTCATGAAATTAAGAGCACATTTACACTTACAATGTGAAAGGAATTTAAGGGCTGAGGAGTAAAAAAATATGGAGGATCAAAAATATGTACCCATTTAAGCAAACCACTAATCAGTGAGGCTAAATTAAAACAAATCTTTAATTTGCTGAGCAGCATGAATATTGGACTCTAAATGATTCATTTGGAGAGGCAGTTAGGAAGATATAAGAACAGGATTACAAATATTTCATTCCACCATCAAACATTTTTATTAGCAGCAGCAGTGTGAGAGTGTGTGAGAGATGTTACTATAAAACATTTTTCTAATAATATTAGCACAACACTGTTTAAATATCTTTCTAAAAAATGACTAAATTATCAGAGTTGGGCTATTAAATTTTCTGCAGTATCCTTTATTTTTGTCATGATCATTCAAAGTCAAAATAACTGCATTGTCTTTATGTCTCTGCTGTCTCTGATTTCATTTTCAAATACTGCAGCCATTTCTGGTAAAGAGCCCATTTCTTTTTGTATCTCTAACTAATTAAGTGTGCCTTTAAATGGAAAACCAACTCAGCAGACTGAAATAGTTGTAGCTGTCATGATTTGTATTCACGCCTTTAAAAACACGTTTTCTCTTTCCTGCAGCTCGTAGTCCCATCTTCTCTCACCTCATCATTTCACTGAAGGGTTTATGGACAATTCGAGCTTTTGGACGTCAGACTTACTTCGAGACACTATTCCACAAAGCTCTGAACACTCACACAGCCACCTGGTTCCACTACCTGTCCTCGCTGAGATGGTTCCTGTTCCGCTGCGATGTGATCTTTGTGCTGTTTTTCACCGTCGCTGCCTTCATTGCCGTAGGAACCAACAGTGAGTAATAGAAAGACTAAATCCTTCAAGATTTTCAAGTGCAGATTAAGAATGAACTTCAAGAGTCTCGTTTCACATATGATCTTACAGTTGGTTGTAGTGTCTTACATTGAAAGCAACATTACTCCTAAATTTCTGTGAATTGTCTCTGGTATTTAATTCATAAAGGACTAAATTCACATATAAATTCAGCACCAGTTTAAAGCAACTAAAAAGTATTTAATTCAGATTTCAATCCAGCAACATACAATTGGAAATAGTGTAATTGGATCCACTTCTGTATAGTTTAATTGAGTCTGATAATGATTGAATTGCATCAAATGTGCTCAATTTCATGCTGCAGTACCCAGTTATTGTCAACAGACTGCATCAACCCTTTGATTCAGTCCACCACCCTCAGTACCCGATTGCAGTCAGATGGTTTCAAATTGATGACATCTGGTTGAACTCCATGAGAGAGTTGCAAACTATTGTTGGTCACATGTCACCATGAATCTACAAAATAAATACTAGGGCTAGTTTGCAATGACTGAGACATAAGGCTAAGTGTTTCACTCCGTTGACATTTTGCACTTTTTGGTCTTTTTGTACCTGACTTACTAGGTAAAAACAGAAGCTGTCTGCCACTGGAAGTTTCATATTAATCATGCATTAGCTAATGTAGCATCCCTGCTATACTGGCTATTATAGCTTGGATTCTACATTGGCTAATGTAGCATTTCTTCTGTAGTAGCTGATGTAGCATCAGAATTATCACTTGGCTTTGATAAATAGAAAAAGTAATATTTCAGCTAACATAGCAGAGATGCTACATTAGCTAAGAGATTAGCTGCACTAGCTAACATAGAAGACATGCAAAGTTATCACTCTTCTTTGATATCTGAACTGAAGCAGTTTTTTATGACTTATTAATAGTCTAATGCAAAAAAAAGTTCTTGGATTCTGACTGACTCATACCAGTTATTTTGGTTAAAATTTGGGATTGTAATGTCATGTTAAACCTCATTTGCTTCAGTGGTGTAGAGATTGGGTTTGTTATATGGTGCATCTACATCCAGTCCTAACAAGTGACTTTAATGGGCTGAGCATAACAAATGAAATTATAGAATCAGCCAAACAGAACAGATTGCCTGATGAAAACTGCTGGAATGCAAAAGGGAGCATGTTTAATTAAATGAATGGGAAACGCAAACACAATGAAAAACATGCTGCTGCGTCACTGCTTGTGTTTATGTTAAGTGCAGGTTTAAGGCTAATTTCACAGCTCATTAGCTTCCAATGGAGCCAGTAGGAGTGCTGTAATACATGAGTTCAGCTCTGACATCAGAGAGGTGAGCTTTTATTGGACGGTGCTGATGACATTGTGTGTGTGTGTGTGTGTGTGTGTGTGTGTGTGTGTGTGTATCTCTGTGTGAATTTGCATGCACTTTACAGAGGACAGACCTGGAGAGATTGGCATCATTGTGGCCCTGGCCATGCTCATACTGGGCACTTTCCAATGGGCTATCATCACCAGTATCAATGTGGACGGCCTGGTAAGCAGCCATAATCACAGTCAGTTTTATCTATCAGGACAGAACAAGAAGCCATCCAGTCTGAGGAACATACAACTCTAGTCCTTTAACACTGGATGCTACCGGAACATTGTTTGTGTTCAGAAACATGATTGCAGTTTTAATCACCTTATTCCTTCAACACTTCAAGGTCAAACGCGTGAGAAGATTTAGCTAAACATTTAGCTAAACATACTTGTTTTATGTTTTATTAATTTTTTTTATCCATCTACACTATAAAAACCTACACAGCAAAAAGTCCAGTGTTGATTTAACTCCCAGAGTTGATATTAACATTTTTCGGAGTTTATATAGTCCACATTATGTGTTAAATTAACACTTTCAAAATAGTTAAATTTTTAACACTGGATCAGAGTAAATTTTTAACTCACAAAACAGAGTTAAATTAACTCTGTTTGGGATGCAATGGTTAACACTGATAAAAAACTATTTTGTTTGTGTTAATTTAACACTTTCAAGTGCTAGAAATTTACTCCAAAATGTGTAACTTCGTGATTCTGGTTAAAATGTATTATAATAAAGTAAAACTAAAACAAATAAATAAATTTTAAACAAATGTTTTATTTATGCAGCTGTGTTTCCAACATTTTAAACTGTTGTACAGTGAACAACATTCAATAGCATTCCATACAAGTTTTGAATATCAAAAAGCTTATAAAATTTTTGATCTGGGATTTTCAGAAGATATCTTTCACTATAAAAAAAAACCATGAAAATGAACAAAGGTCTCTGTAAATAGCTGTTTAGGTAACAAAGGAAAAAGTGATTGCCAATTAATAATATATTGCTTATCTTGCTCTTAAGTCCCCCACTCCAGGTCATTCCTTCATTTTGCCAACATCAATGTTATTCAATGCAAAAATGTATAAAAATTCATTAATGCAGGTTCATTAGAGATAGCACAAAATGTATTTTGAATAACTTATCAAATGCTGCAAGAAAGCAGTTTGTTTGGCATGGGATGAGTCACTTATCCACGATGATGTAGAGGATGTCAATCTTGCTCTGCTGACAACACACAGCAAGGAGGTATGGCTGCAGACCCCGTTGGTCCCGGAGATGTTCCTCTGAACTTCAGCATGACTAAAATGAAAGAATACATACACCAAACATAAGAAACCAGACATACGGCCACAACCATTATAAAACTTTAAGGATTCATAAAAACCAATAAAAGAAATTAATATTTTCCCAGACATACTCAAAGCTGCCATTTAATCACCTGCTGAACGTAATGTATATAAAAGCAAAGTGATAAATTACTACACATACTTTTATTTCAATTACCTTATAAAAGACAGCAAGTCTCTCGACTGCATCTCACGCACTGATTCCTGGAGACTTCAGGTGGTTTTGGAAGGAGATGTCACCATCCTCAAGTACTCCTCTCTGATTGGTTTAGCAGGAAGATGCCTAACAGGAGATTTCATTTTAGTGAAAAAATTGGGACTTTTTAAAAATAGATTTAGAAGTGCAAAAACACACTTACCTATTTTTATCAATCCTGTGAGCATCAGTATGTTCACCACTTGTCTTCTTATGGCATCACAGAGTTTCTGTTGTTCCACACTCCTGCAGAACTTCACCACCAGACATCATTTTGTAGGGCACTTCAACCAGCTATGAAATGAAGAATAATTAAACAAAAAGAAATACATGGAGAATTTAGATTACCCAAAAATGGCACAACATGTTTAAAGAGTTTAGGGGCACACTGAAATCATGCTACCTTTTTAGCAGACACTCCATTATCAGCATTCTCAGGTTTAGACAAAGCAAAATATAACTTAAGTCAAGTGTTCCAGTCAGTGCGATACTCCTATGTACGTTAGAGGACGTAACACGTCAGCGTTGCTAATTATTAGCCATGTGAATGTACAGGCTGGTAGCATTTAAATTACCATGGCCAAAATTATGATTTTAAATGATAGAAAAATATAACTTTAATTTTCATAAATACACGGCCCGATAATTGTGTGTGTGCGTGTGTGTGTGTGTAACCCTTTTGCTGCTAACAAAAGGGTTAGCAGCAACCCTTTTGTCGGTTGCTGCTAATTAGCAACCCACAAAAGGGCTGCTAGCTAATACATCGAGTATAGCCGTTGCAAAATAGACGAAGTATTAAATTAGTGGAAAAAGTCACATGGCTATCAACTTAAAAGCGCTTAACCAAAGATTTAAGAAGTTGTACTTACCGTTTAGAAGAACAGGAGAAGAAAAAAGGGAGCGGTTATCAAATTCCACTCCAAGGAAGACGATGAAGGAGGGAGGAGCTTATTTTCCTCCAATCAGACTGGAAACCATTTAACTCAGCAAATGTTAAAACAACACTTAAGGAGTAAAATCAACCCTGATGCAATCAACTATTGGAAATAACTTTAACACTGGGTGCCATTTAACGCCATTTAACGCCATCAAGGGTTAAAACAACTCTTAATGAGTTAAAGTCAACTCTGAAGTCTTTAACCCTGAAATTTTAACTCTTCAGTTTTTGCTGTGTAGTGGTGGAACTCTATTGAAATTTGGTGCAAAGTGCTATTTTACCGATTCAGCTTTCCAGAGTTTCAGGTAGCTCTGGTCATTCAAGGAACTTCTTTAGAAATATGGACTGTGGGCATTAGCTTTAGCATTGGGGACGTCTGCTGCAACATGTTTAGCACTGAGATGTTATTTTAGGCTTAAATACCTTCACTGATAGGCTAACTCCTTTTAACACAACTTCTACACACTGACAGTGTTGTCCAGCATCCCATCAGATTGGTGTTTGAAGCAGAAATGAGCCCCCTGTTGACCAAGAAAAGCAGCTTCAGTGGTGACTGTTAGTGGTTGGTGCATTTACATGGGGCGACTGTGGCTGTGTGGGTAGAGCAATCATCTTGCGATCAGAAGGTTGTAGGTTTGATTCCAGCTTCCTCCTGCCATGTGTTGATGTGCCCTTGGGCAAGGCACAAATTGCCTACTGATCTGCATATCAGTGTATGAATGTCTTTGTGAGTGCAAATGAGTGAATGTGACTCTAGTGCAAAGGGCTTTGAGTGGTCAAAATGACTGGAAAAGCTATGTAAGTTCAGACCATTTACATGTGAATACAAAGATTCCAGTTTGAGAATTTTGTATTTAAAAAACAAATGGAATAATAATTATTGGTTTTGCTACCCAACAACTTTCACTAAACCTTTGTGATAACTGACACCCTTTTTACATCACTGTGAAGGAATTTTGACCAACTCCTCTTTGGCAGGATTTTGTACATAAATAGGCTGTTTAAGGTAATCTCAATCTGGTTGGAGTCAAAACTTTGATTAGGACTCTCTAAAAACTTGATGTTCCTTTCAGAGGTGGACTTAGTGGAGCTCTTTGGTCCTGTTGAACTGAGGTTCTCTGGAGATATTTTGGTAATCGTAGCAGTGAGTAAAAAATAGAGTAAAAATAACTGGTTTGTTGGAAGTTAACATGTTAACATGGGTGACTTTAATCATTTAAAAACAACTCAAATGTCAAAATGTTTTTTCTGCTACTACTATTATTACTATTATTATAAATAATAGGAGGAGTAGTAGAAGTAGTACCAAGCAAAAATGTTTTACTCTAAAATCATCATTCATCATGCTCACACAGTGGTGTTAGTGGTGGTGTGTGTCCTCGAACCTCTCCTTCTCTCTCCTCCTCCCAGATGCGTTCAGTGGACCGAGTGTTCAAATTCATCGACTTAGCATCAGAAGAGACCTTCCAAGGAAAGCCTGGAGGAAAAGGAGGTTCTGATCTTGTCATCAACAACCCAAGCGCGTACAGCTACTGGCCTAACCGCGGCCAGCTGGATGTCCAGGGTCTCACCGTCAAATACACAGAAGCTGGGCGGGCCGTGCTCAACGATATCTCCTTTGCTGTGGAGGGGGGTCAGAGTGTAAGTCCTGAGTGGTGACTGGACGTCCAGATGTCCAGGGACACCTTTGGATTTTAATTAGTCAATCAATCAATCAATCAATCAATCAATCAGGTCTCTTTATGTAACACATTTCAGCAATAAGGGGGTTCAAAGTGCTTTACATCATAAAAACACGAAACTACAAAGTGATAAAAGACATCATACAGTCACCAAATGTAATGTAAATATTACATTTTGATGAGTGTCATTACCAAAATCATCGTTACATATTAAATATGTTGGTCAATTATACATACTTGATCAGGAGCAGCTCTGACCAGGTGGGATTTAGTCTAGATTTAAAGAAACTGAGTGTTTCGGATGTTTTGCATCCGAAACACTGGAAGTTACTAAGTGATATTAGTTTTCTAGTTCCTGCTTTGGAGACCTGAACTTTCCCCAAAATGAGCATCACTTCATCCTATAGAGCTTTGAAAGTTGGTACACATAAACTCAGAATTGGGGAAAAAAAAAAAAAAAAAACGTTTCTAAGCATGTTCTTAACCCAACATGAAGTCAGACATTTTGGTTCAGTCTTCTTTTTGATGTTTTACACATGTTGGATTTACTCTGAAGTAACGGCTTTAGAACTGGTGAAATAAGTAAATAAATTAAAGGGTGCAGATGTAACCCGTCCTCAAACTTGGATTTGCTGCCGTGGAACATGAAGCTGGTCTTCCAGTCCTGAACACCTCTGAACCTCCTGTGTGTCGGCTGAACCACAGTCAGTCCGGCCTGGTAAACATCTGAAAACGCTCAAGCTGAACCCATTGATGACAGGAAGTCAAGTGTTTTACTTGTGGTTTCAATTTTGACCCTGGCAATTAGCATCTATATTAGCATGGAGTGGATTATTTTGGATTGTAGTCTTCACCAAAACTTTGCCACTAAACTAGACTTTGGTGGAATTCTCACATTAACATTTTTGCTCAACTCTATGTTGCTTCATAGCAAATCTTAACTGAATTTGACCCTGAACATTGTGACCCTGCAGTAAGCACATTGAGGCGGTGGTGACACAGATCAGAACGTCGGCAAGAAACAATGGACAGTAGTATGGAAGCACATGTCTGCCATGAATGGAAAAGCAAAACCTTAATCAAAAGCTGTAACTATGAGTTTTAAAGCCATCATTACGAGAACAAAATTACTTTTTCTTCCAAATGCATCCATTTGGCCTTTTGGATCTATTGCGCTGTCTGCAAAGATGGCGTCTGAGTAGGTGGAGAAGGACTATAGAGATGCTTTTACAATAAAAAAAAAATCTTAATTTGCATAAGAAGGATTTAAGGAGAGTAAATGCACAATTGAATAAATTCTATGTAAAACTGACAATTACAACTTCCTGTTGGGCTTTTATGTTTTCTTTCATGGCAGAAATGGGCTTCCATACACTTAAGACTGCAGCTTTACTTTGTACTAAAACTTTATCATTTTATTCTCCTTTGACTCTACAAAGCATCTGAGGTACAGAATAGCTGAGCCAGTTCAGCAGGAATCCTGACCGGTCCGACTGTTTCTGATGGATTAGTTGATTGTTTCGAGGAGAAAAGTTCAGCTTGGTTGCATTTGTCTTTAAAGAGGATCTAGTTCACACAGTACTGGACTCTAAGCATTCATCAGTGTTAAAGTGGTCCTAACTTTAACTTTAAAACCTCTGAGGACAGAAGACATCCATTCAGTCTATTTTTCCTCAGCATGTATTTTAAACACTTTCCCCTGCTGGTTAGAATAATAATTATATTGATTCTTTTAGATCAGTCCAAGTTATTGATTCTCAATTCTAATTTCAAAATAAAAATAAAAAGATTTTTCCTTTCCACCTGTTACCACATCCTGCCAAGCAAGATGTTGACTTATGTAGAAATAAAAGATAAAAAATATTAAAAGAATTAAAAGAGGTGAACTGGTAGTGTCTAGAGAGAAGTTAAAAAGGTTCGTTCCACTTCTTGTCTTTGAATGTAAATGATTTATTAGCAGTCAAAGACAAAATAGAGGCTCTGTACTTTGGCCCCATTGGTTCATAAATTATGTTCTTCTGGGAATAATTATAATAATCAAGAGCTTCTCAGAATCAAACCTGGTGAGCATTAGCCCTCCAGTTTAACCCTGATGCCTCCTAATGACCTTTGAAAGGATGTGGAGGAAAACAAAGTTTGTATACGCTAGAGTGTAAAATGTTGCAAGTTAGAACCTTTTAGCCCAATGTGTAAAAACACATTTTCTAAACAGAATGTTTTAATGTGGTGAAACAAATACTAATTTCCTCTGTTCTGTATGCAGGTGGGTCTGCTGGGTCGGACCGGGTCTGGGAAGAGTACCCTGCTGTCCGCTCTGCTGCGCCTCGCCTACACCGAAGGGGAAATGTACATCGATGGAGTTTCTTCCAGCTCCATGTCCTTGCAAACATGGAGGAAGGCCTTTGGAGTGGTGCCGCAGGTACACATGTTCAAATTCAGACACATAAGGTTAGGCTGCTGGTGACTGAGGAAAATTAATGTTTAATATAGACAAAAATTATATTAAAAATGGAAAAAAAAAAATTTTTCTTAAATTTTACTTTGCTTCATTTGTGTTTTATTTTGGCAGGTTTCCAATGCAGTTTTTATACGTGTGTTATACACTTATGCAGTTTTAAATGGATGGATGAAACATTTGAGATTCAGGCTTTAATGTCTTTAATAAAAGGGGGAGTAAATGGTGGTGGTCTAGAGGTGTGTGTGGGGTGATGTCATGTTGAAATTAAATTTATTTGCAATTATTTATTTCTCTTACTTTGATCTAAAAGAAAGTCTTCATTCTGACTGGAACCTTCCGGATGAACCTGGACCCGTACGGCCGTTACAGTGATGATGAGCTGTGGCGGGTGGCTGAGGAGGTGAGGCTGTTTCTAGTCAACTATAGGAAGGCAATATTATATATTTAGTTATCGCTACAAAATGTCATTGTAGCAATAAAAGAACACAAGAGGGATATGAAGTGTTTGTATTGTAGAAGTCAGCCATGTTCCATCAGCAGCCTCCTCCGCCCTGTGCAGTAAGGTAAGCTGTGTGTGATTCCTGCAGGTTGGGTTGAAGTCGGTCATCGAGCAGTTCCCCGATAAGCTGGACTTTGAGCTGAAGGATGGCGGCAGCGTTCTGAGCAACGGTCACAAACAGCTGATGTGTCTGGCCCGCTCCATCCTCAGCAAGGCCCGCATCCTGCTGCTGGACGAGCCGTCCTCCTACCTGGACCCCATGTCAGTATGAGCACCAGGCACCAACACTCTGTGTTCTGCTTTTATCATGTTGTTATAACAATTATGATTCATCAGTTTTACACTAAGTTGTTCATTAAAAAAAAAAAAAAAAAAGTCAAAATTCAGTGTGTTTTTAAATCTTCTGTTATGAACAGTTTTCCTACTGACGTAAAGACTGGTTGAGGTCTTTTATTTGTTGGAATATTCTGTTTATGTCCCACATGCTGCAGTACAAACTGGACTCAGTGTGGATGATCTAAACATTTCCAGCCCTGCTGCAGTTCAAAGTTAATTGTTTCAGTTCTAACAAATATTTGATTCATCTGAAATAATGGAAGCTAGGCTAACATCACTGAGGCTAAACCTGATGCTGGCATTTAGGAGTGTGTTGTTGGCATGTTTGGCCTCATCTGGGTCAGTCACATTCAGAGTTGGCTAGTAACTTACTTGAGAAACTTTTTTGAAAAAAAAAAAGTAATTTTCTGAGTAATTTTACTATGCTGTACTTCTTACTTTTACTTGAGTAATTTTAATATGAAGTATTTCTATTCTTACTTGAGTAAAATTTCAGGATTTTCTACCCACTGAATGAAAACAAATATGTTTTAACCAAAAATTCACCATACACACACCCCTTCAATTTTGGTTACATTTCAGAAGTTTTATATAGAAAGAAACTGATTTGGGGGGAAAAAATCTTTTGCCTGATTTTGTTATTTTTTGTTGTAATTTTTGTCCTTAAAATGTCAAAATTTCCACTTAAGCTTATATTTTGGTCCATCTGTAAATATTAAATGATTGATAATTGATAGTCACCTTTTTACCAAATACTTTTTTACTGTTGAGTAATTTTTTGGACAGCTACTTTTTACTTTTACTTGAGTAAAAATATGTGCTACTGTTACTTGAGTACAATTTTTGGGTACTCTCCTCTGGTCACATTAAATGTATGATTAGTGAGGACAAACTTCAAAATATGGCCAGACAAACTGCTGAGGCAATAGTTAATAACAGCCACTTTTTTATCCATCTTTTTGGCTTTTATTATTTTCCCAAGCATTTGAAGCAAAATGTTTGACAAACTTACATTTAGAAAGAAATCAAATATTTTGCAGCCAATTTTCCTTTTTTTTTTTCTAACACTTCAACTCTCAATTCCTATTTTTCCTTACCAGCCATAATTAGCCAGTTCAAAACACCTGTCTTCCACTAGGTTTCTGTATTAGCAGAGCTGATGTCTCTGTAGCTGCGTTTCTATTACAAATGTGCACAAAACTTAGTCAATAATCCACTAATAGCAACCCCCCCCCACACACACACACACACAATTTTGAAATTGCTGTGTTTCCATTAAACAAGACATACAATTAAAATCACATGTGAATAAGTTTGTTCATGCAATAAGTCATTAAAAAACAAAAACAAACCATCCTCCTCCTACAACTTCCTGTCGTCTTCTTCATCATTTTTACCAGTAGTAACATCCAGCTGTTGATCATGTGAGTTGTGTGATGAGGAAAAAGTGTTTTGAAACGGTTGAAAAAAACACCTCAGTCTAGCACAAAAACTTAACGTTTTTTTGAAAACTGTTGTGTTTCCATTGGGCAAATTTGTTCTCGGAATTTCAATTTGTCTTATGTTTAATGGAAGCTGTAGAATGGTAGCTAACTTTGAGTCTTCCTGTCGTGACCTTGCTTTCTCGGGTAAAAGTTAGTTAGTCAGACAGGGACAGAGTTTCCCAGTTTCTGCTCCTCCACCATTGCCGCTGATGTTCAGTGTCCCGCTGTGCACTCAGACGTTTGATCACCTCCAGGAAGCGGCCGCCTCCTGAAAGCGATTAAAAGTTTGTATATTTCTTTGTGCTTGTGGCGTCCTGCAGGATGAGGTCACAGTGCAGAGCAGACCATGCACGTCCTGTCACTGCATATGGTGACAATCTGCCGTGCTTACAGTAATGTTGCGCCCCTGTGTGTGTGGTTGGTGTAAGCATGGACGCAGAACATGATCATGGAGGGAAATGAAGCTTGAAATGAGCGATCCAGCTCCGTGCTGGCTTGTCTACAGGTTAAACTTTGATGCTGCTGCTGGTGATGATGATGATGATGATGATGATGATGATGATGATGATGATGATGATGTGTGTGTGTTTTTGTGTGTGAGCAGAACACTGCAGGTCCTGAGAAAAACGTTGAAGCAGTCGTTTTCCAACTGCACCGTCATCCTGTCTGAACACAAAGTGGAGCCGCTGCTGGAGTGCCAGTCGTTCCTGGTGAGTTTCTAGCAGCACTACATCAGCCTCAGTCTCACAAAGTTAAAGTCTCTTCATTAATGTTGTGAGTTTAGACATGCGTTTGTTGCCATGTCAGTGATGGGGGCTTGGTGGCTGAACAAGGTGGTGGTGTGACAAGGAGGCCTTGTTACATAAGAGCACAGCAATGAAACCAAAATCATTTTTAATGATTCCTTCTAGCTCAGGGGGCTACAACCTGCTACAACTGTTCTCTCTCTCTCACTATATCCTGCAGACATTTTTTTCTCTCACTGTTTGAAGTTGAATCAGACCAAACTTTTCCTCTTTTAGCTTTGTTAGAATTACCAAAATTATTTATTTTTGCTAAATGCCAGAAAGCATGGCATGAGAATTTTTTTGAATTTTTTTTTTTTTTTTTTGTAACTTTTGTCAAATTCACTTTTTGCATAGATTTGGTAGGTATCAGAGATTACTGTCTTTTAAACCACGTGGTAATTCTAACTAAGCTAAAACAATTTAACTTCAGACAGACAGAAAAATTTAGTTTGTGTCTTCTAATTTGGTGTATGTAAATATCTGGTCTCAACTGCATTATATATATAATGAAAGTTTTTTTGTATTAACTCCTCTTTTGTCACATTGACATTACACTGATGTTTCAGAGCCGAAGAAGTATTTGAAATCTATTATTTACTAATTTTTAGGTTGGAAATGCTAAATGTATCTGTCCTATGTTTTTTTACAAGGTTTATTGTTTTCCTTTATTTCAAAACCTAAAAATTGAAGACAAAAAAAAACAGCAATTCTTCAAAAATGACAACAAAATTCGTACATGATAAAGTGGTATATTTATCAAACCTCTAATAGTTGATATTTATATTTTTTTTCCAAAAGGTCACAACATTTGTGGCTCTAAATTGTTGTTTTTTTATTGTACTGAGAATGAAAAGGATTCTTTGTTTTGTAATGGTTGCTGAACCCTGTTCTAGCTGAACCTGTAACTCTATGGCTGCAATGACTAATCAGATATGTCTGATTATTGAAATAATCGTCAACATAATTTAGTAATGTATGAAGTGTTAGCTGGAGTATATGGACTCAAAAGGACAATCTGTGAAAGATCAACACACTCAGAGCAGTAAATGAGCCAACACTGTACAAAAAATATGTACATTTTGCATCCAAGGAACCCCCCCCTTTTGGCGGGGGGCCAAAAAAAAAGATAACACTTTGTTTGAGGGGGTGTGCATAAGTCTGACATGACACTGTCAAACGTTACATAACATCTGTTATGACGATGAGGGAATCTTCATGAATGTTTATGACATAAACATTCATGAAGTGATATCCAAGTGATATTTAGTAAATAATGACATTTTATTCCATTAAATGTGTCAACTTTGCATGAAAAATGTCATTTTGTACCAAATGACACATCATGACAACAGCTGAAAATGTTCATGAATGTTCATCGTCATAACAGATGTTATGTCACGTTTGACAGTGTCATGTCAGACTTATGCACACCCCTTCAAATAAAGTGTTACCAAAATGGCTTAAATGAAAGTCGATTAATCGTCAGAATAAACGATAGGTCAATCGATAACTAAAGTCATGGTTGGCTGCAGCCGTAGTTGTAACTGCTTCTCCCCTCATCCACAGATGATTGAGAAGAGCTCTGTGAAAAGCTACGACACCATTCAGAAACTTATGAATGAAATGAGTCACCTGAAGCAGGCCATCAGCCCCGCCGACAGGCTCCGCCTCTTCCCCACCCCCCATCGCCTCAACTCCATCAAGAGACCGCCACCTCAGACCACCAAGATCTCGTCGCTACCAGAGGAAGCCGAGGACGAAATCCAGGACACGCGGCTCTAAGCAGCCAGCCGCGCGCCGCACGAACACGACCCAGAGTCTGATCCGGCCTGCAGACAGAACCCAGTCAGAACGACCTGACTGGCTTCAAACAGAATCACAAACAGAGGGATTCAGCCATAGAATCAGTTTTAATTTAAGAGAACAAAGGAAACAAAACAAAAATATTGATTTTTACATTTTTTTAAAATAAAGCCGCATATTTAAATAGGATATTTTTTAATGATTATAAACATCTTTTTTTAATTATTCTTTTAGGTTTTTTATAGATGACGCTAGCACAACGCATGTAGCTGAAACAGTTTTACTGAAAGAAGCACAATTCGATCACTGTAAGACACAACAGCCAATCTCAAATGTCTGAATTATTCTGACATTCAGATTGATGTCAGAATTTCCTAATACTTATAAATTAGCCTTTTAAATTTAAAATGCACTGCTAAATATCTCTAGTGGGATGCACCAATAAATGGGTCCTGATTTCCTTCATTTTGGGAGATCGGCCGATACTGATATGGGAAGCTGATCTTATCTACCTCGGCAAAGGTAGATTTTTTTTTTCAACCACTGTCCTTTTCTGCTTTACAGTGAGAGAGGTCTGACTGACTGACCGGCCCACCAGGTCACATCAGCATGTTTACTGTTTACTGTTACCAAAATGTGACTTTCCTGCTATATTTACCGACAATTGAGGCAAAAAAAAAAAAAAAATGGTACCAGCCAACATTGGAATCAGCAGGTCAGGCTTTTTAAAGATCGCTCAGAAAACTACAATTGGTGCATTCCTAATTGCTAACGTTCATCAACTTTTCTTGGTTTTGATGATTTTTTAAATAGTTTTTTTAGTTTGTTTTTTTTAAATCAAAGTATAAAACAGAAATCACTGACTGTATGGAGTTACTCTACTGACAATGCACAATAATACAGCAGCTGTTTGAATCGTTTGTCTGCATATGTTTGCATATCCAGGCTCAATGTGATCTTTTAGGTTATATGCAGAGTAAATGTGATGACGTCACACCCAGCTTGGTACGAAACACCTGCAAGGAAGGTTGAGAAAAGCTGACTGTGAAACGTGAACGAGGATTTGTGTGAAGCAGTGAGTGGAGGAGCAGCAGGGAGGGAAAACATCCTCCGTGTGACGGAGCAGATGAAGTCCATGTGGAAATGCTTCATACTCTGGAATTCTTTCACACAACTGGATTATAACTTCTCCAACCATTCCACTAAACACAAACGCAGTTCAGTCTTTTAGCTTTTTTAGTTTGGTTGCCTGGTAGGAAGGCCCCGCCCACCCGCAGGCACTGACTCCGCCTCCGTTCTTCCAGCTGTTTTTATGGCAGTCTTTCATTGTTGTTCCCACAGGCAGCCTTTCAAGTTCAGCGTCCACCATAAAATTATGACCACAGAAATGGAAATACTGCTCAGGATTTGCACTGGTGGATCAGGGGATTTAGTTCCAGGCACACCTAGTTATAAAATCACATTTATCTGGTTGATTTATGGTCTGTCCAAGTTTTCAATCATCATTTAATCTTGGGTACATTTTGTCTTTTACAATAAGCCATATGAAATGTAAACTACATACAGATTGATGTAGTTCAGGCTGCAGAAGCGTGAAGTCATTGGTTTATGCAATATAGAGCCAGGGTTTCCAAACTGCGGCACGGGGCCAATCAGACTCAGTAAAATCTGTTGGTTATTTGTCTCTAAATAAGTCACTATCTAGTGACTTTTACTCAAAGGCTGCACCCAAATCTGCTTTTAACTGACTTTACTAAAACTTTTTAAATACAACAAGCATTTTGAAACGAGTCGCCGAAATATTCTTCTGCTCAGAAACAACTCTCAAGTACTTCTGACTTAGATGTTGGCCCATGTATCAAAAAGTTTGAACGCCCTCTGAAAAGGAGAGCCAGCAACTAATGGCCATTAGAGGAACTGCACCTACCAATGCCTTGATATTCAGCTGCTTGCTGGTGTTGAACTTTCCTCCTGCTTGTCATCCAAACACAGAGCTTTTCTGCTTGTGGAGCAAGCCACAGGTACTTGCTTCTGATTTGGACTCGGTTCTGCTAAATGGTTAATAAACCTCAGAAATGCGTCAGAGTTTAACCTTTGAACTCAGCTCATGGAACTGCTTTCTGATGGTGTACGTCAGAACTTTCAATTAGTCTTCCTGACCCGAAAAGTAGCCTCGCTGGTGTCAGCACACACACACACACACACGCACACACACACACACACACACACACACACGCCTGCAAAGCATGACGTTGTTGACTGATGCAAGTAGACTCAAACACCCCTATTTTTCTATTTGTATGCACTTTACAGGTACCCTGAGGTACTCTCATCAGCTCTCACAGATCATTTTCTAATCAAATCGTTGAAATAAACCAACATTAAAGTTTGAACTCTTGTCATTAACTAACGTGTCCTGATTGTTGTGTAGATTTTTTCCATTAGAAAACAATCATTTCTTTTGAAAGTTGGAAAGTCATTTTGATTCTTCAAACATGATCGTTTCTTCTTTTTGTTGAGGAAAGTGCTTTTGAAACTGAATTTTATATATATATATATATATATATATATATATATATATATATATATATATATAGTAAGTAAAACAAAACAACTTTTTATTACTCATAGGAAAGGGACACAAATGTCCAGAGAACTGCAAGTGTTTTTGTTCAATCATCTGTATTTGGAGTAAAACTAGATTTGGAGAATTTGACTGTGTGGCAGCGTCTTCCTTTTGTCCCGACATCAACTTTATTGCTGGCGTTTTTGGATCTTGCTTGTTGTTGTCTCCTGTTGCTAAAAGCTGTTTGGTTCCACAAGACAAACTATTAAACACCAGTGGAGTCAGTCTGACTAACAGCAGCTGTCAAGGTTTAGTGTGTCAGCTCACAATATTTTAGTCATATAGAGTGTTTACGCAGGAATCCTGCACATTTTGAGTTAATTATATGCAAATGCAAATTGTACTAAGTGTATTTTCTGGATATTTAAAGGCGTTAAATATCCAGACACACATCTCAATCTTTGTCTCTTCGGACTATAAAACTTGACTTTTCTTGGTGTAGTTGTGTCTTGACTCAGGACAGAAGCTCTGGTATTATTATTGAGGTAATATTTATTGAGGTCTAACATTAAAACATTTTCTTTTTACATTTATTTATTGGGTTATAAACTTATGTCTTGATTGAAGATGACTGGACAAACCAAAACTCTACAGACTTAAACACTTATTATTATTATTTTTATTATTATTAATGTATTTATAAACAGGCTGGAAATGAATGAACATGAATCCGGTGGAAACGTTGGGCATTTAAAATATTTATTATGGCTTACAACTGACAGAGGACATCCTGTGTTTATACACTTCTATTACTTATTGCCACATCCCATTCACTTTGAAACAAGTGGAGGGTTTAAAACCAAACTTATTCTACAAACACTTATGTACAAGGTTTAGTGTTCTTTTTTATTTTTTAAAGTTTCCTCAGCAGTTTTTCTTTAAGGTTTCATCACTGTACAAGAGTAATACCACGTACACCAACCTAAAGAGCATACTCTTATTTACAAATATATTTGGTAAAACCCTGATTAATTTCAACAGTATTTAAACCAACCTTGCAACTATCTGGAGATAAAACACTTGAATATCTCAAAGTACTTAATAGCAAAAAACAAGAAAGAACAAAAAGCCTGATAGTGTGCATGTGTGTGTGCATGTGTTTTATTTCTGCTGTGACCTTATTCCTACAGGAGAAGAAGACGATTTCACTGTAAGTACACCGGAGGGCTGAGCTGTTCCAGAAGGTTCAACACTGGATCTGAACGCCGTCCCATGATGCAATGGGCTCAAACACTTGAATTAAGGCAACAGAACAAAAACAACCTGCTGCTTTACTTTGTTTTGTCTTTTTTTTTTTTTTAATGTTACAGTGTTTTCACTCCTAGGTGAGCGTGTCGTTCAAATACTGTAGTAGAATCCACTATGGTCCCCAAGTACACAACTGCAGTACAGTGTAGCAAGTACAGAGAAGTACAAATCCAAGGTCGTCAGGTACCTAGTCTTTACATTGAGAATGGTTGAAGGTGGTGGTGGGGTGGGCCTACTGGTTGCTATGGTGCAGGTCTCTGTGGAGGATCCAGATATCGTCTTGTGAGCGGCTGCGCTCGTTCATGCTGTTTCGGTAGAAGTTGTTGTTGGGGGGGTTCTGCTTGGTTCTGCTGCTGCTAGCTGGAGCTCTCCTGAGGTTGGGGGGAGTCTGGGTCTGGTTGTTATTGCTGCTGCTGCAGGCGCTGGACGCCCGCGTCTGCTGCCCCCTGCTGTTCGGGATGGGAAGCTGCGACTTGATGCGGGGGCCGGAGCGGCGGTTGCTGCTGCTGCTGCTCTGATAGGCAGGCTGGACGGCGGTGCGGCCAGGCCCGCCGGGACAGATGGCCTGCTGGGACAGACGGATCAATATCGTCACACAGGAAACGGAACCTGGGGTTTAGTCAAAGCAACAGCAAAACTATACAGGGGGTCTAATAGTTTACTCTACTCAGAAGGGATTTCATTCTGATGGTTTGCTCATGTGTGAAGGCTTTAGTTCAACAATATGACATGCAGCAGCTGCTTTTCTATTAACCGTAAAGTTGCACAAATTGAAATTAGGTTAATAAATTCACTTAATGGAAAAATGGCAATTTCAATGTTTTAATAAAAGGTTTTTGTGAGGATATGTTGATTTTTGAGCTGCATGTTACTACTGGCGAAATGCAGAAGTTGTTGGAGGATGATGGACTGCCTTTGTTTTTTCTCACAGCATCACGTCATAAAAAGTTGTTTCATTCCAACATGTTGAATCCATAACTCTTCTGTAAAATCACCGACTACAATTTCCCTGTAGCCACTTCCAAGTAGGCGGGGCTTGTTGCTCAACACCTGAAGAAGATGCTCCTCTGATTGGCTGATACATGATGAGTGCTAGCACAATGACTGAATTATGAATATATATCATGTCCATCACTGCCATGATTTTTTATTTACTTTTTCAGGTGTAATTTTAATTTCATTTCTTATTTAATGGAGACACTGCAGTTGTGAAATTGTGTTTTTTCGCCATCAGCAGAATACAGACTAAGATTTGTGAACATTTGTAATGGAGGCACAGCTGGTGCCTCGCTGGAGAATTCAAATTCTCTGAACTTTACATTTTATCAAGTCACAACCATAAACATAATATATTTTACAGAGATTTAAAGTAACAGCCCAACACAAAGTGGTACAAATTATTCATGATTCTTAAGCTTCTTTACAAATATAAACGAAACTGCCTTTAACCATGCCATTAGCATAGCTGGATCATTTACACAAAGTTGATTGACAGCGTTAATACCCTCCTCCTGGCTCTGATTGGATGTTTCTGTTAAGTGGTGCATTTCATTACTGCAGACGGCAGTAGAACCAAAGAGGGGAGCCAGAGAGGTTTGGTTATCTGTCAGGACATGATGACAGTTTGAACAAACATATTATTTATTAAGCTTATATACTGTAGATTTAAAGGAGTTTTATATTCTAAAAAAATGTTCTAAGCTTTGAACATATTTTCTATAAAATGGAAAAGCACAACTGACAAGCCAGGAAAGAGTTTCAGAAAAAAGTCAAAAGCTCCACGGTGACTCTGGAGGAACTGCAGAGAACTGCGGCTCAGGTTGGACAATCTGATGACAACCATTAGATAACTCTGGCCTTTATGACATTTGCTACAATTTGTGTGTCTAGATGCCGGCAGCATGTAGAGACACTAAATGGCCTACATCTGTAAACGCAGCAAAAAGATTCAAATGATCTGAATACCAACTGCACAGATCATTTCTGCACAGCACTCTTCAGATTTTTCTTTTTTTCTGCTTAGTAATTATCCAATAGTTTGAGTTGGGATATCAGCCAAAATCCTAACATTTGTGATTATCATTTTAGAGAGGATAATGAAGTATGTGTGAAGTATATGTGAAACTTCTCATTACCTCTGACTGCTGCTGGACTGCTGCTTCCTGGTTGGACTTGTGGCAATGCTGTTCCTTACTGGGAGAGCTGGGAAACAGGATCAAGCTGTCTTTGACCTGGGAGATCTGTGGGACCCAAGAGGAAACATCAGAAACAGCTGGGTAAGAATACCTGAGGCTCAGCAACTAAACCTCTGATAAACACAGCAGGTCCAGAACATGACATTGACTTCCTGTGGTCTGTGCAGAATTAACGTGCTCAGCTTTGATCATTTATTTTTGAATATGAAATGTAGGGTCCTCTCCCACATCATGGACCAGTTACCAGAACAGGAGCTCATTAAACATTAATGCCAGCTCCAGACACACTGAATGCCTCTATATTTAGAACGCCTGTCAGCTGTGAGTCAAACTATTAGCATAATGTTGAAAAGCTTCCTGTCTTATCAGTAATATTAATTATTGTATATAAATAAGTGACTTAGCATGAACATGATGATTAGCCAACCTTAAAATGTGGATCTGTACATAACTCTGTACTGTCTGGTATCTGTGGCAAAATCAATTCATTTTCTAACATTTTATCTAGGTACTATATCATTATACAATGCTAAAAAACACACATTATAACTGCAGTAAAGGGTGAATGTTTCTTGTTCTAAATTGTTTATTCAAAAATTATCAACAGGAAGAAAAATAAGTTATCTTAATTAAGAAGGTTTAACTCTGGGGACTACAATCTTTGGAGTCGACTAATTATCAACTAGTCTGGTTTTAAAGAGTCATGGAGTCATGCTGGCTAGCTACCTAGCTTTAAAAAACATAAAAAAATGTTTTTATCAATTTTAATTCAATAAGATCATTTTCTATTTAAAAAGAAGTTGGGTTTTTAAAATCTAGAGCAGTATCTGTGTTTAGCACATTACATGCTAATCATGTTAGCTTTAGTAAAATGCCTTGAGACAACATTTGTTGTGAATTAGCGCTGTCTGAATAAACCAAATTAAACTGAATTGAACCAACATTCTGGCAACTAAATAGCTTGAAAATATTAGTTTTCAGAGTTAGTCAAATAAAGACCAAAGCTACAAGAATCAATAATATAACATGCAAATATAAAGCAACCTACTGCTAAAGATTAGCTTGCATTTTATCTCAATCATATCGTGTAACAAGTATGATAAACTTGCTTATCATACCGTGAGTATCTCATACTGGCCTACACACAGTAAAGACAGACTGATCTCCTCAATTCCTCTGCTGGTTCAGAGTGAAGTTTACCAGAGACATGCTGGTGTGTGACTACCTGACTGGTGTGTGACTACCTGACTGGTGTGTGACTACCTGACTGGTGTGTGACTACCTGACTGGTGTGTGTCTGCCTGACTGGTGTGTGACTACCTGACTGGTGTGTGACTACCTGACTGGTGTGTGACTACCTGACTGGTGTGTGACTACCTGACTGGTGTGTGACTACCTGACTGGTGTGTGACTACCTGACTGGTGTGTGTCTGCCTGACTGGTGTGTGACTACCTGACTGGTGTGTGACTACCTGACTGATGTGTGTCTGCCTGACTGGTGTGTGACTACCTGACTGGTGTGTGACTACCTGACTGGTGTGTGTCTGCCTGACTGGTGTGTGACTACCTGACTGGTGTGTGACTACCTGACTGGTGTGTGACTACCTGACTGGTGTGTGACTACCTGACTGATGTCCGGCTCCGACCTGCTGGAGCACATGGTCTGCAGCTCTCTGATCAGATCCGTCTCATCATCGAAGAACACCGGCAGGCCAGCCGGCTGCCTGCAAACCCAGACAATAATGTCACTACAAGCTGAATTATGAAACACACACACACACGCACACACACTCACACGCATGCATGCACACACACACCCATTCAGACTCCACAGCCCTGCAGCAGTGGTTACAGTCCATGTACTGGGTGTCAATAACAGCCAGAACACCAACCTGTGGCCATTGGACATGAACCGGACATCAGAGCTGGATACTGAGCCTGAAATCACACACATTCAGAAGAAGTTCTATTAACAAACAACAACATTAAGCTCCTGCTGAACTCAACAACATTCTTTGTCATTTTGATTTCCTTTCTGAGATTTTGCATCATCATCACAACTGAAGGTAGATAGAACGTACCGAATCATTAAAATACATTTGTTAAATAAATAAGGTGTTCTCTGTCACAATGGGAACCTCTGGGTCCTTTGATTTAATGACTTTGGAATCTATTAAGCCTATCAAACAGCGCCCTCATGTGGACACTCTCAATTCAAATTCCAAAATACTTTATTAAATCCCAAAGGGAAAATAAATGTTGTAACTCATATTATTTGAAAATTCTTCAGAGTTTTTGTAGACAGTGGCAGGAAGAATCTCCTGCAACAGTCTGTGTTACAGAAAATTTTAAGAAGCCTCTGCGACACTGTTTTTCTATGATGGTCTCATGAATGGGATGGTACTAACATGATACACAAATATGAACACAAGACCTTTCCATCTACGTCTGAGCTTTAAAGATGATTAATGATAAAATGTATCTGTAGCTGTGTTTCCATTACAAATGTGCTTTTCCAATATATATATTGTCAAAAAATACAATTTTGGAATTGTGGCATTTCAATTAAACAAGAAATGCAATTAAAATCACATGTGAATAAGCTTGTTCACACAGGAAGTAATGAAACATGCTACGGCATCATCTTTCTACCACTTCCTGTTGTGTTCTGTGTCGTTTCATCCCATAGTAACACCTGGCTTCACACAATGTGGAAAAAGTTTTTCTATCAAAGTTTTCTGAAATACTTTGATACAGTTGAAAAACCACAACATCCTAGCACAAAAACTTTATCAAAAAATTAGAATTTTTTCAAAATTACCATTAAGCAAATTCATTTTCATAATTACAATTTGCATAACTATATGGTCAGTGGACACCTAGCTAGTGTTTGATGTGAGTGTTGGGTCCAGATGCTGCTTCCTGTACTGACCCTCTCTGAAGGAGCCCCCAGAGCTCCACGTTACAGATGGGCTCCCCTTCTTCCTGGGGCTGGTGTTGGATCTCCTCAGTTTGCTGCCGTCTCGGCCCCGTCTCCCCCCCCCGGACCCCTCCCTGCAGGAGCTGAGGGCCGGCAGAGGAGATGAGCCCCCCTGAAACTCCAGCAGGTACCGGTCCATTTCTGAAGGATTGAGCAAAAATCGTTTCTTTTCCTCAAGCCTGATGTTTTGTGATCTGCATTGTTGGGGACGACGCCCACTCACCGTGGCGAGGGAGGGGGCAACCCGGCATCACGGCTTTGTTGACCAGGATGCTGAGGGCGGCTTTCACCACAGCCTGCTGTCCGGCGCTCAGCCCGCAGTTGCTAGGAGACGGTCGATGCGAGGGAGAGGAGGTGGAGCGCTTGGTTGTCACGCGGGAGATGACGGCCCCCTCCACCCGCGGCACCACCACAGCATTCCAGAGGCGGGCCAGCCATCTGTTGGAACACAATCCTGTCACATTCGCTCCACAGTCTGACTCCGCCTTCTTAGGGGATTGATGGGTCATTTATGGGTAAGATGCTGTTATCCAGCAGACGGCCACCTGACGATGGGCTGAGTGTTGTTGGCGACGACAGGGCAGGACAGGAAGAGCTGAGGGCCCAGCAGTGCCTCGTGGGTCCCCAGACGGGACAGACAGGCATTGAGCTGCTGCCACACCTGACTCATCCACTGTACAGAGCGCTCCATGAGGCCGTCTGCTGACCAGGCCGCACTCCCCACCTGCAACAGGAGCAGCTGCTTTTATTCTACACAAACCTAAACACTGCAGAGTTTCAACAGGTTACAGGTGAATTACCGGCAGAAGAAAAAGGGAACATGTTTTCCAGGCCACTTAATAGCACAATCAAGTAACTATGTTACCGTTAGTTGTTAAAAAACGCTATATATATTTCAAAAATGACTTAAAAAGAAATGTGACTTTGCAATTGTGAAATTGGGTCTCTGTCTCTTTCTGAAAGAAAGAACTGATTTCACTGTCTCCTATCAGGAGGAAGTAAAGCAGGAAAGTAAATCTAAGTGAGCGGCTGCAGCCAGACCTTTGACCTACCTTGTGGAGCAGCTTCCTGCGCAGGTGCCTTCCCAGCAGGCCGTACAGCGGCTCCTGGTCCCAGCGCAGCATCACCCAACGGAAATGCTGCTGAAGGCGGAGCTCTGATCCCTGGAGGCGGGACTTGGACAATGTGCCAATCAGGAAGCTGTTCTCCCTGACGTGGTGTAAACCTGCATGGGGACAGTGAGTGATGTGTGATCAGTCCTGGAGGTCAGTGGTTTTCAAGCCTGGTTCTCCAGGTACAAAGTACGATGTGTTTTAGATGTCTTCCTCCTGCAGCACACCTGGTTACAGCTGACAGTTGATTAATGAGATTTTGCTGAAGTGCAATGATCCAAACAGGTGTGTTAACCAGGGGGACATCTAGAAAATGCAAATTGGTCCTTTAACCAGTTGATAGACCATGACTGCTCCTGAGACTGAGATTCATCGTACAGCGGCTCCTGGTCCCAGCGCAGCATCACCCATTGGTGGTGCTTTAACCAATCATGAGTACCACAACACTAGAACCTTAACTTTTACATTCATCCATTTATTATCTATTCCTGCTTGTCTTTGCAGAGGTCGCTGGGCCTGGGGAACACCAATACATCACAGGGTACACCTTGCTGCGTTTCCATTACTAATGTGCACAAATCTTTGTCTACATACTGTTAATGTAAAAAAAATCAATTTTGCAATTGCAGTGTTCCAATTAAATACGAAAGCAGAATTCACCAGGTGTTGGATTGTTCACCCACTAGTAGGGAACGTGAGCCTGGTTTAGACCGTCGTGAGACATGTTAGTTTTCCCTACTGATAATGTGTTGTTGCAATAGTAAAATCTCATGTGAATAAGCAGAAAATGAGAATGTCCTATTATTTTATTATTATTTTCAAAAAGTTCTAACTGGGAGTTTTGCAGAGACTTCATAGTACATTTTATTTATTGTTTCTCTTGTTTTGTGTATTTTGAAAATTTAAAATGTCTTAAACTTACAATGTTAAATGTTTTTGGAAATTAAAGATTATTGATCTTTTAGAGACTGCAGTCACATTATTATGCCTACATTGTTCTATTATGGTAAATGGACTGAACTTTTCCAGTCATTTTGACCACTCAAAGCGCTTTACACTAGAGTCACATTCACCCATTCACACTCACAAATGCTCACACATTCATACACCAATACACAGATCGGTAGGCAAGTTGGGGTTAAGTGCCTTGCCCAAGGGCACATCGACATGAAGCAGGAGGAAGCTGGAAATGAACCTACAACCTTCTGATCACGGGACAATTACTCTTCCCACAGAGCAACAGTTCTTAGTTGAAAAACATCTCAAAATGACAATATTGCCATTTATTGCAATCATTTCTAGGACAATTTATGATCCAGGCTACTTGTTATCCTGACAGGCCTAGAGCTTAACATGGATCTAAGTTGCTGCTCAGAGTCTGGTGTTGGTCGTACCTGTGCTCAGAATCAGAGGGGAGGCGGAGCCTCTATTGTCCAGGCTGAAGCAGAGGTCTCCAAGCAGGCCTGTTAGTGACGAAGCCTTCTCCACTCCCTCCAGCAGAACCACCACACACTGATCAGAGTATCCAGACACCTCTCTGAACCTCGCTGCTGGCACCAGGAAGCCTGGAAGAAAACCAGGACCGGGGAAAAGTGTGCCATATTAATGGATACAGCTAATGTTCTACACATCCCACAGGTCCTCAGTCAGATAAAGAGCACTTGTTTTATTAATCAATCAATCAATATTGATTGTGCTATAAAATAGCACAATCAATATCGATGAAGTAGCTCCTATAATGAGCTCAGAAGATTCGTAGTTCCACCAGGTGTTTGCTAATTTCTGCTGGCTAGTCTGAAGGAGCTGAGTGGGGGAGTCACAGAGGGAGGGCTGCTCTGTGAGATTCAAGCTTGGACGTTTGGAAACTGCAGCTCAGAGGAAGAGCTGTGCCTCGAAGGCAAAGCTAGTTTCCCCCAGGTGTTTCACAAAGCTGAATGATTACTATAGAGATCAAAGGATTTATCAATCATGCATGAAAGAATCAAGGCAACACTCCAGTTATGTTTTTAATGAATGAATTACATTATAACATAATATAAAGCTAAAAAAAACTTGATTTTACATGATACAGCCTCTTTAACAATGGGTTTATTTGTTATAGGTATGGACATGTACTATATAAGATTATGTAAGTGTATGAGGAGTGGGAATATTCAATCATGTTTATTTGTACAAACAATAAATAGAACTTAGATGTAAAACTGTGATTTTATTTTGTGGTGAGGTAAAAATAGGTTCTGTGAATAATTAGCCCCTCAGACAGACCAGAGAGGTCTGAGGAGTCCCTCTGGTTTCAGGACATGCCTGTTAACGCAGCAGACACCGTCTCTCCCTCCAGGTGTGTCAGTGTGAACATTTCTCACCACAGGTGATGAAGGTCTCCAGCAGCTGCTCCCTGGTCAGGCTCTCCTCCACCTCCACCCTCACCACATCACAGCCCGTCCCCTCTGCCTCCTGTTTCGACTACAAACACACACAGTGGAGGCGGGGCTGAGCAAGGAGCCACAATGAGACAAGAGGCGCGTTGCCATAGAAACATAAGAAATGTGTTACTGCGTGCTGCGAGAAACGGAGCAGCGGGGCAGGAGAGAAGGATGTGAATGAACACAAAGGGATTTTCTTGGCACATCGCTGCCATCAGAGAGAGAATGTTTGTCTCACAATGATACACACCACTACAGAACATCCGCTACTGGAGCTTGGTGGCTAAGGAGGGTGAGCATCTTAGATAAGATATGCCTACAAAGCCTTTCAGGTGATTACATTTACAGATTAGTGTCTTTAAAGATGTTTTTAGTCTTTTAATGTCTCCGACAGCCGCCACAGTTACTGACAGACTAGCAAAATCTTTTCATTGTTCTCTCCCCGCCCCATCGACTGGCTGTGGTAGTTCTCGACTCCAGCAGTGTCATCACATCGCATTGCTGTTTGCACACAATTTCTGTTTCATTGCATCACCCCAAAGCAACAAAGAAAGATTTCCTTTGTGTCTGTGGCGAAACCAGCAGCCGGCTGGCCCGTACCTTGACGCAGTGAGCCACCAGGTTCGCGATGTACTCCTGGCAGCTGCCCTCCAGGCCGTGAAAGAACAGGTTCCCGTACTGCTCCACCTGGACATCAAACAGGAAAACAAAGCGCGTTTGAACCCAGAGTAGCCATTCTGAAGAGGCTTATTTGATGGATTAAAAGTAACTTTTTAAGACTGGCAACCTTAAAGCAGGGATTAAATATACTTTTTCTGCTTCTGATAGCACCTTTATTTTGGATACAGTGATTTATCACTGGTGGAACAAAATATAATTTTGGAGTTTAAATGAATAAAATCATGCAAATCTCTAAGAATTTGCAGTAAAACCAACATTATCAGAGATCGACTCACATCAGTGGCGTTCCTGGATTTCTGACCTTTTGGTGGCACTGATTTGAGATTTAATTTCCAGTTACCTGCCTGTTATCAGTGTTTTATTCTATCTATTCATTATTAAGCTATCAAACTGCGATAAAGACAGAAAATTAATATATACTTTAAATGACGCCCACATTTATATGATAAAATATTTTTCTGTTGGTCTGATGTAATATTTTCATTTTAAATGTCATGTTTCCATTAAGTGTAAACAGAAAATCTTCATAATTAACAGAAATAAAGGCTTTCGAACATCCATCTGTGTGTAATCCATCCACCTGTATAATGTGCTTCGCTTTGTGATAAAGTTCCTAAAATAAATAAACTTTTCAGTAATATTCTAATTTCTTGAACGGGTCTGTCTGTACAGCTTGGTTTCACTTCAGGAATTACTCAATAAACCAGATCAACAGGATTTAAACTGTCTAACATAAATTATTAATTTGACACTAATTCTAATTTCTGACTGATGAAATATGAATATATTTGGTCTTTAATAACATCTTTGTGGTTTATCCGTTTTGGAGGTTGCATCATTTTCCCGTCAGCAGAGCCAGCAGAGGGCGCTGCAGCGGCTAGGAAAGGTTCAGCACACTTCAAACCCTTCTCTTCCTCTTCTTCTTCCCATCCGTCTCTTCATAACAACAATTTCCAATCTCATTTTCTGAGAATTTCCACCCCTCAACTCCTTGTGTTTTATTTAAAGAGGCGCAGTGTGTGTGTGTGTCGCAGTGTGTTCCTCACCAGGCGGACGCAGTTGTGCAGCAGTGGCAGAGGGAAGAGGGATTCCAGGGCTAACTCATCCAGACCCGACTCAGACAGACCTGTCAGAACCAAGCAAAGAGATGCATCCTTACATCTGCTCCGGCTCCTGGACTCAACCAATCAGACAACACAGAAAAACATGGAAAACTGTGTCTGTAGTGTGTATTTATGTACAGCAAAGGGAAATGACAACCATTGTATATCCAGATAACCACATTTCAGTCATGGTTATGCACATGAAAATTAAAAAACTATATTGCTGATAATTGTATGAATAATATTGAACAATGTTAGGCAAAGTGAATGTGACTTTGATGTCAAGTCATTAAAGTCAGAATTCTGAGATGAAAATAAAAACTGAGGAAAAAAGTTTTAATTTTGAGCTTAAAGTCAAAATTTTCACAAAAAAGTGAGAATTCTGAGATTAAAGCTAAAATTCTGAGAAATAAGCCAGAAATCTGAACCTTAAAGTCAGAACATCAACATTTATTTCATTTTTTTCCCAGTGGCCCTAATCCTCTTCTGTGGAGAATTAGAGAAAATTAATTTACTATTTAAACTTGTGGAGCCAGTTCTGGTTTTTAATCATATTATCTTGTACGATCTAGGTACTCTCAAAAAGAAGAGTTCAAAGAAATCCTTCAAACAACCAATATAAACATCCGACCACTGAATTTCATATATCAATTCTCCATTTGTCCACCTGTCCATCGATTGCAAAAATGAACACAACTCAAGCACAACAAACCAGATTAATCTATAAAATGTTTACTAACATGTTGGCTCTGTGCTGACGACCTGTAATGCAATAACAGTAATATAAAGAGGGAATGTTAATTAAATAGCTCTTCAATAGCTGCAATGAGTGAAACATGAGAGGTTTTGACACATCTATCACACTGATAGTTTTTGGATGTATGCATGGGTTTAAAAAGATCTGCCGTCCCATAATGTCCTGGTGGATTATTGATTTTATGTAACAAAAACAACAACAACAAAAAAACAAAACAAGAAGAAGCATTTTCAACTTTCTCACATGACTGATTTAATTTGAACTTTGATTCAATAAAAACTGGGCATCAACCAATCAGAGTGCTTCATGTCCCAGGCTCAGTTGTCTTTTATGTGCTGTTGCTTAGGGAGACGAGTCCGCTACATCAGTTCAAATGCATCCAAAAAACAAAAAAAAAACAAAAAAACAAAAAAAAAAAGCACCCAGATCCTTTAATCGACCAAATGGTTTCAGTGTGCAGTGATCACAGCTCTGATGTCATGCTGTTGTTGGCTGAGTGATGCTGGATGGGGCAGGCTGAGGCTGCCAGGTTTGTACCTTTGAGGCGGATGGTGATGCACTGGCTGAGAGGCTTTCTGACCAGATCCCAGGGAGAAAGAGGCAGTTCCTGACCGGGTAACCACTCAGTGTCTCCTGGAAGACACAAAGAAGACATGGGGATGGAAGGAAAGACGCAGGATGTACATGACTTCAAGGACTGCTCACAAACACTGTCACTGTACTGGTTGGGTAAAGCAACCGATGGGAAAAAAATAATGGCAAACATGGAGCCAAATAAGCACCGGTATATTCAGTAAATTACATTATGCATTTTGGTGCTGAATAAAAGCATCTTTTGAGAATAACAACCTCTAAAGCTGCAGAAGGTTATTATTATTATTATTATTATTATTATTATTATTATTATTATTATTATTATTATTATTATTTATTAAAGCTATTCACTCAGGGTGGTAGCACATTGGAGGAGCTCTGTTCTTTCATTATTTCATTTCCCTTTGGAATCAATAATGCATTTTTTTAATTTGATTTTTATTTTTAAAAAATGTGGGTTTTCCTTTTTTTTTGCATATTTGGTAAAACTGCCACCATGTCCTACTGAGAGTAAAATGTGTCAGACAATCTGTGAAAAAATCAAGCTACTCTGACTTCTCCCTGTTGTACTGAAAATCTGCAGAACTGCAACCAGTCCCAGTCAGAAACAGCCAATCAGAGCCAGGAGGAGGGTTTTAGTGCGGCCAATCAAGCTTGTGTATGAGTTGCTCACAACCTCCCCCTCGAAGACAGCGCTAGGTCCAACCAGGCTTCTTGCACAGTTGAATGGTTGTCGTGGAGACTAAAGGATTTATCAAACATTCATGAAAGAATCAAGGCAGCACTCCTTGATTAGGGAATAACATTATCAAAAGACCTAAAGCTCCAAAAAGTCTTTTTTACATAATAATGCTCCTTTAATACATTTATTCCAACGATAATAATTTAAATCCATCTGTCTCTAGCTACAGTATTTCATATGGAGCCACATCTCACAGCATGGTGTGTTAAGGATGTGTTGCATTCAGGTGTAAAGAGCAGTTCCTTAACATTTGGTCTCTGAGGACGCTGCTACGGGGAAATAAAAAGGCCAGTAATGTGCAGACGTGTTGGCAGGTCAGCCAGAGACCAATTACTCTGACCAGCTCTTCGCTTTGTCCTGAGGTTGTAAATCCTGCTCAGGGTGTTGGAAGGCTGACGTTCAGGCTCTGGATTAGTCTCACTTTCAGCTGAAAGCTTATTAAACTACCGCTGCACTTTTCTAACACCCACAGCAGAAACAGCCTATACTTTTCTTCTTTTCTTTGGAAAGTGCAGCTTGAGTGGGCTGCCACAAGCACTGCTGCCAGATCGGTCTGGTAGCAAACTGGGCGGCTGCTTCTTCATCTTCTATTCAACCTAACCTGGTGATCAAGTGTGACTTTATTCAGGACAAAATGATCACAAACTGGAATAAACCAGCAAATCACAGCAGCTTTCTGGAGTCTATAAGAGATGTTTCTTTTTTCCAAAACCTAACATCAGCAATGATTTTAATTTGA
This sequence comes from Poecilia mexicana, assembly GCF_051168715.1. NCBI lineage: Eukaryota > Metazoa > Chordata > Actinopteri > Cyprinodontiformes > Poeciliidae > Poecilia > Poecilia mexicana. Next base: position 31,567,599 of record NW_028263375.1, read on the forward strand.
CATGTATATCAAAGGATGAAGAAAGTTGTGAGAAAGAAAATAAATATTTGTAAAGGGAGTACCGATCAGGATGGAGGAGATGCTGGCAGGAGTGAGGCCCAGCAGGGAGCGCTGTGCGTCCTCTCCACAGAGGATCTGGAGGTGAGAAATGAACATGCTGCTGAGGGCGGCACTCAGCTGGGCCCAACGCGTGCCGCGGTTCACCGTCACTCTGCCCAGCGCCGTCTGGCTGGAGGAGTGGACCTTGGCCTCCTCCTTGTCCTCGATGGGCCCCATAGGACACATGGGGCCAGTTAATCCGGCCGAACACTGCAGCAGCACCAGGACCCGGTATGAATCTTTGGAGGGGTGGAAGAGAGAGCAGTGAGCTGTAGCATAAAGGGATCATAAGCTGAATATCTGCTAAACTTTTTCACATGTTGTCATGTCAAATACCATGGTTAAACACAGAGGTGCACCGATTGCAATTTCCAAGCCGATCACTGAACTTTAATAACCGCCAGTTCATATTTTTTTTCCAACCTCACAGTAGCCACGTTTCCATTACAAACCTGCACAAAACTTAATCGATATTCCGCTAATGTGGGAGGAAAAAAACACAGTATCGTAATTGTGGTGTTTCCATTAAATAAAAAACGCAATTAAAATCACATGTAAATAAGTTTGTTCATGCGATAAGTCATTAAAAAGCATCCTGTGCCATCATCCTCTTCCCACTTCCAAGTTAATGTGGTTTCTGGCAGCAGTAACATCTGGTTGTTGGTCACGCGACTCAAGAGATGTGAAAAAAGTGTTCCCATTGCATTTTTGGCAAAATAAACTAATTTCAAAAAGACGAGAAAAACGGCCTCATCCTAGAGCCAAAATTTTTTACCAAAAAACCAGAGCTTTTTCAAAACTGTGGTGTTGGAAACGCAGCTCATGTCAGGTGTTATCAGGTTACAATGCACCTTCAATGTTCCAATTTTAGATCAGTGCATGAATTCAGTTTCTCACTTAAATAAGCATCGGCTGATCACCCAAAATGAAGGAAATCAGGGCTGACTGATCGGCCGGCAGACTGATCGGTGCACTCCTAGTTCAATGCATTTTATTGGGATTGTATGTGATACACCAACACAAAGTAAAGGACAATAGTGAAGTGGAAGGCAAGGAAATAGTCTTGACAAATGTGCAGTGAAGTTTCTTGATCCATTTGCCACGCGAAAAACCCCCCAAAAAGTTAACAGCAAGACACATCCACCAAAGAACCTGAGCGGCCATTACAACGCTCTGCCGGAAATATGGAGATTCACAGCTCAGGCGGGACAATCTGTTGACAAGATAATTACTTGTTTTCTTGTCAACACATAACCTGATTTGTGGGGTATTATTTGTGAATACCCCACAAACTGGGTATTTATTGAATAGTGGTCCATAGGGGGCAACCTGAACAACAACCTGAACATTCAGCCAGACCTCCAGCTTAATAGTAAGATCAGACCAGTGACCCAGTCTAACACCACACTGCTGGGAGGACTCTCATTTAAAGGTCTGAAGAATCTCAAAGACTTGGCAATTGATGTTCAACAAAATCGACAAGCATAGATTACTTTTCTTAACATCAGTATCAAGTTTTTAGAATTGTGACAACCCCAGGAGGAAGAAGATCAAGCATTGCATCTGGAAGTGCTTCATGGTTTCCCTTGTTACAAGCCATTAAATGGAGTAATTTTTTTATTCAGAAAGTTTAGAAACACCTCAAAGACAAATCACCAACACAACAACCCCACAGTCCACTCTACCTTTTTCCACTGCAGCCAATAACGTCATGGTGTGTATGTTTCCTGCACAGGGAGAGACTTTTGTAGACGTTACAGCACGATTGGCTATGCAAATAATAAACCTCTCATGGATGAGCTGCTGATCACAGCATGTCTGATAGTTCACTTATTTTTGTTGCCTTATTGTAATCAAATATCCATACTGCAATATGACTGTTTCCCTGTGGTTGGTAAAAAAGCCTCATGGCTGTACTGTACTCAATCGAGTGAAAATCAGAGAAAATCTCAGCAGTGAATGTAAAGAAATGAAATGCATAAAAACGTTGTGTGCATGTATGCAGACTCAGGCTATGTTCACAGAGTAGCTCTCAACTCCCATTTTTTGCTGATATCCATCTATTTTTGCGCAGTCATTTATACTACTAAATAAATCCAACTGCAATGAGATTTCTGTGTGAACGGATTAGCACCTCAAAGCAATCCGCAAGAGCAGAGGAAAACCAGCAGCGTCCATGTACGGAGATTATATACAGATGTTATGTATAGACATCAATACATACTCCTGATTTTTATTATGTACACAGGTGGCAAAAATCTCATTTTTGGGGGGCAGTGGTGAAGTGATTGGAAATGGGTTGTTTAGTGAAAAAAAACGCATTTGGGCAAAATAATACGAATTGTGTCACATTCACTAGCTGTGTGAATGCAGCCTTAGGTTTGTCAAAAAATTAGGAGTTTATTCTTCTTTACTAAGAAACGTATTCAGTGCAGCGATATCAGAAGGCTTCACATCACGGTCATGAACTCATTCTGCTTTTTACTACACATATTTTAATTTGCTTACTTACATATTTTAATTTGCTTACTTACATATTTCAGTTTAATTCTGAACAATCCTAAACTATGGATGTGGGGCTCAATAAGCTTGTAAGTGCTCATTAAGCTGTGCAGCCTCCTCACCTCCCTCCCTGATAAAAAAGCCCCAATTTAATTAAAATTGAACAGTTTTCACAGATTTCAAATGACAAAAAGTAAGTTATAGTGGCTGTAGTTCTAAATAGCTGATATAGATTCATGCTCTGCACACCCTGTGGAAGAAAGAACATTTTAACTTCCTACAGTGTTCCTACTCTGAGCAGCAGGTTTAAAATAATGAAATGTCTGATAAAACATGTCCCCACATTTGATTATGGCATGAAGGTAAATAAGAATAAACACAATGGCTCTATTAAAGCACAAGTAAAAAAAGATGAACACTCACCAAGGTTTTCCAACAGATCCTTGCAGTCGTCTGTTGCTACATCATGAATTGTGCGATTACACTTATCCCTCCGCTCGATGTCCTGCTCACTGTGGCTGCACAACACCTCCAGACACTCCTGCACGTATACACACGCACGCACACACACACACACGCACACACACACACACACACACACGCACACACACGCACACACACGCACATGCACACACATGCACACACACACGCACACACACGCACACACACACGCACACACACGCACACACACGCACATGCACACACATGCACACACACCAATAAATCATATGAGCGCAAGACAAAAGCTGTCTCTCTTTCAAGTAACTGTAATTTGCATAAGATTAAGTGTGCAGACAGATTCTAAATTCGTATTAAATGCACTCTAGTGAATGTTGTCCTCTAAGGACAGAAACTCCATTAGCTGCTGGTGTGAAGATGGAGCAGGTGAACGATTCACAGAGGATTTACTCAGGTGAAGAAGAAACAGTTTATGGATCAGATTAAAATGAAACAAGTATGGACAGATTTATCACATATAATATGAACTGGGCACACTGAACATAGTAGTATAAACAGCATGTGAACATGTATGACCGAACATGTATGACACTGTTCCTAATTGTTCCACATGTTCTAAAGAATCTAAAAACAAGTTAATGACAGGCTCTAAATGAACAACAATGAAGTGAATTTTGTGAAATATTATGTCTGTTTTATCTAGAGATATTGTGTTAGGATGAAAGGTATGAAGTTTGAACTAGAGCTGCACTTTTTTCACCTCCAATACCGATATCCGAGGACAGAAAAACAGCTTAATTGACTTAAAATGTGTCTTTTGTTTTAAATACAAACTTAAATGTACTGAATCACAAATTTATTTGATAACTCTGCACTAGTACAGACACTTACATACACCAATAGCTTGGTCAAACCGAAACAACACAACTTTAAGTTGTTCAGTCAGCCTCTTATGGAGTAGAACAGCCAATGAAAAGTATAAATACTAAAGAAAGTGAAAGTGACAAAAACAAAAGGTTGACTACTTTGGTCAAACATGCAAAAATAAACTGCAACAAACCTCTCAAATGGTTCAGAAAGTGCAATTAGTAATTATAAACATAATATAAAATAAATAATAAAGCATGACGTCACTTGGAGCACAAAGCTCCCACATTTGTCCCAAATTTTGGAATAAATCTAGTAAAATATCAAACGTATGATAGGTTTAGGTTTGTGTTGAATGGTGACACAAGCCTAAAGCGCTGCTGTAACATAAGCAGACACACAGCAGCAGTGGTGGGAAAGTGTGTTTCCTTCACAGGAATCTGACTGCTTTTTAACACACAGTAAAGGCAGAGCCGTCCAAACCTCTTCTCTCTGTGGGTTTAGCCACAGTTTTTTACTGCAGCTCTGCTCCACTCAAATTAACAGGAGAAAATGTTGGAGCTCACTCTAATCATCTGCTCTCTTTCTCCATCCACAGACATTCAGTTTAACAGAAACCTGCTCTTTTGTAGAGGGAAACTTTCCCTAAATACAGTTAAAAGGTGTTAAATTAAGTTCATTGTAGGTTCTTTTGAACCTATGATGAGTCAATTACTGCCACAACTGATAAAAATACTAAATCCTCCAGTAGATTAGAAAACAGCATGTTCATTTTGGAAATCAGCCCAGATTTCCTTAATTTTGGGAGACACTTGCATGTGAGCAAAGTTCTAAAAATCAACCAACTCAGTGACTTTCTTGTTATATTAAGCAACATTTCAGACAAAAAAATCAGTATTGGACAAATTCAGAATCAAATTTGTCGGCAGGCTTTTTAAGGATCGTGATTGGCCAGAAAACTGAACTTTTTCTGAAATCGGTGCAGCCTTTGTTGCTGGGTGTGGGTCCGGTCGTTTTACCTTGAGGCCCAGGGCAGCGGCCATGTGTGCTGGAGTCCAGCCGTCACTGTTGGCCTGGTTCAGGAGGGCGGCGGACAGAGCTGGTCCATCCGGTGGGTCGGAGGGATCGCTGTGGTGCAGCAGGAGACGGAGCACGTCTACGTGTCCCGAGCGGACAGCAGCATGCAGCGCTGTGCAGCCGTCCTGTACAGAGGTCATGTTTGAATTAAATGAAATGTAGCGTATTAACATAATGACCATATACTTGTCTGTCTACCATGTCAATTGTCTCTTATGTTATCACTTTTGATCAAATAATCCATGTGCTCATTAATCTGAAGTGAATCCTTTCCTTATGTACTAATCTACTTTTCAGCTCTGAAGTTATTTTCAAACACAGATAAGAATCCTTCATCAGATACAACAGACAAAATCACAATGAGTTACCAACTGTTCTACATTTATGATCAATAAGACGTATATATAGATTTAAAAATCATAAATCAATCACAATCATATTTCCTGATCAGCAATAAGAGGAATATATAAAACTGATTAAATAATTTCATCAGTTTTATATATTCCTTACATTGCTGAGAAATATATAAAATACTTTTCAATAGAAGTATTGAAAATAGAAGAACAGAGGTCATGTACTTGCTGAAGATTCTCAATAGAAGTATTGAAAATACTTCTATTGAGAATCTTCAGCATTGATTAAGCTCAGATGGTCAAAAACCTGGGGGAAAAATCTCTTTTGAAACTATCTCTACTTTACTCTCATATCTAACCTGGTTTCTATGCAAAATTAAAAAAAGCAGAGTACAGTAGAATTATCTTCAGGGAAACATTACATATTTTAATGAAATGTGGTGTGGACTGGATATTCTGAGAACGTTCAGAGTGTAATATTTACAATTCACCACATCTGTCTCGCTTTGCCCTGACTTTGTTTCAATATAACTTCTCACTTGCGCTGAAATATTTAAGTTTCTTCAAGTTGTTTTTTAGAGCTTTGGATCAGCTTCTTGTTTTTAGCACCCCCTTTGTCTGTTTACTTGGCACCGGCGTTCCAGTTCCCTAACCTGCTAACTGGTTTAAATTCCCTCTAAAACATTTACATGTGGAGTAATAAACACACTGAGTCCACAGCGCCTTGCAAAAGTCTTTACAACCCATTAACACATTATCCAATTAAATGTGAGTAGATTCACTATTGTCCATGTTTTTGGATAATTGTGCTTCTGTACAACAAAAACAAAGCATTCTGATCCTGATTCTGCAAGAAGTGTCAGTTTATCATATAAAAATCCCAATAAAATACATTGACGTTTGTGGCTGAACAGCTTTAAATATGGAAGCAGTCAACAGGATAATTTAGAATAATTTATCCTGTTAGAATAATAATTTAGCCAGTAGAATTTGGATGACGTGTTGATTAAAACAATCAGTTGGAGTCAAGGTTTCCATTTGGAACTTTGTGTGGGACACATAATCTTTTCAGGAAAAAAACAAGGGGATAAACATTAAAACACACACAGCTTTCCACACTTAGCCTCTTGTCTCAGCATCTGCAGTACGTTGTCAGAACAACTGCCTTGAAACCATTCTGAGAATCACTGACCATGCAGTTTCCAGCATTTTAAAACATTCCAGACTAATTTCAGACTGTACTGATTACTATTTGAATGTTAAATTATTGGTTTTAACAAAAAAATTAAATTAAAATTTGGCCAACATATTTGTTTAGGCCTAAAATATGTTTGTGCTTCGGAGGTCGGATATGTTACAGAGCACAGCAGAAACAGCGGGTTAAATATAGAACAAAGAAAGTAACTAAATATAGGGGCTCATCGCATGCTGCCACAGCAACTCACGGAGCTCTTATGGTTACTATGGAGACACAGAAAGCCAGTACATCAATGGGCTCACACGATTCAGACCACCGAACCCCGGAGACTACTGAAAATCCTTTGTGTGGAGCGAGTGAGTGTGAAACAAAGAGTGTTACTACGTAGTAACAAGCAGTCAGGAGACAGGATGGGTAACCCCAACCCAAAAAAAGAGAGAAACCAACCAAACAAACAAACAAAAAAATATATATATATAATAATAATATCAAATTTTGTTATTCAGAGGAAAGTTTTTTCAGTTGTACCAGAAACCACATAATAAACCACGTGAGTCACAACAGAATGGCAGGATAGCAGAGGAAGCCTTACTGTGTTGGTGAGTGAGCGATTGGCTCCTGCAGTCAGTAGAGCCTGAGCACAGTTCAGGCTTCCTGCCTCACAGGCCAGGAACAGGGGAGTCTGGCCCTGGGCCGCCAATGGGTCCACAGCGGCTCTGGACGCCAGCAGAACCTCCACGCAGCTGCAGGGACAACCGCCACGTTAACAACTCTCCTGACGTCACATTTTAAGATATTATAATTAATAACAGGAATCAAGTTTCTGGAAAATATCGTTGACTGGCTCAGTCAAAGTTCTATGGATTTAAACCTGATCCCTAGGGCTCATTTATACCAACAGGTTTCCACGTTTTAAGAAGATTTAAGTCAACATGCAAAAAAAATCAACTGTTGTGAATTATTTTTGAAAAATGCATGAGCTATCATTAAGATATAACTATGTATTTATGTTTTAAAAAACTTGGCTATTACCTCTGGCAACATGGCATGTTTTTGTGATGTAAAAAAATAAAAACATGGTGAATCTTTTCTGAGATTTTCCCAACTTTGATGTTACGTATCACCTGTATGACTTCATTCAAAAACTAACTGAAATTATTTTTGGGGAAAATAAAAAAATACACAACTCTGGAAAAAATGAGAAGACCACTTAAAATGTTCAGTTTCTCTGATTTTACTTTTTATAGGTATATGTTTGAGTAAAATGAACGTTGCTCTAGTCTTGCCAGAAAAAAACCTTCACAGAATTTACGAGTTTAAGTAGTCCCACAGTGACAAAATGTAAAACTGGTGATTGACGTTTTTAAAGTCAACCTACATTTTTTTAAATGAATTTAATACTTTTTAAGACATGGAAACCCTGTTAAAATACATCCAGGTCACTATGATGCTTCAACAACCATAACCATGATGCTCTGAATCATTAATAATCATAATGTTGATGAGTCAAACTCGCTCTTTGACAGGAGAATAAACTAATCTCAGGCATGTGGTGTGACTTTTGCTTGGTAGTGGGACTAAATAAAAAGAGCGGATCGTGGACAGTTCTTTCACCGACAACAAACACTGTTACCATGAGAACCAGACACTTGTACAGAGGGTGCAACATTAATAATTTACTTCTACATTATGCTCCTACAGGCTTCCTGTCATCCCTCATTGCATGACATAAAAACTGTTCATGAGACTCCTGGACTATGAGTTTAATTCAAATGTCAAGTCTTTGTATTTCTGACTAACGTGTGACTCAAATCCAAGTTACAGACTTGAGTCCCTCACTCCACTGACACACAGGTCCTTGCCGAAAGAAAATTTAGATGACGACACCATTTCTGGTAATCATTTGCGATATCTGTTTTGGTTTATTTTCAGTATTTAAACTTAATCAAACAGAGAAGAGTTCAGCCTTTTAGTGGTAGTAGAGGAAAATGCCTGTGAAAAACGAGCCACTCTGTTCACAGTGCCACTGAGTCATGACTACAGAATAACTAGTGAACATTACTGAGTAAGCTGTTTGAGAGTGTGTGTGTGCGTGTGTGTGTGACTAGGACTTGAGAAGGGGAGGTGGAGTTGAACATCCCCCTCTATAAATACCATGGTGATCGGATGTTACAGTGCTGCACATACCAGAGCCCCGCCGGCCTCATGTCTTTCGGCTGACGGAGGTTGGTTGAAACTTGAAAGACGTTTTTAACAAACCTTTAAACACCACTGCATCAGTCACACAATGTGTGTGTTTATGTGGACAACCAGAAGCAACAATCTTTGAACCGTAATTACATTCATTTAACCAGAAACACAAACATTTAGGTTGGCACCGAGCATCAGAGACACTATTTCCATGTCTAATAACAACTGATGACATCAGGTCTTTATTTACCTAAATAAACAACTGAGGCAGCATTGAAATATGGGTCAAACTAAAAATGGAAAACCTCCTCCTGCATGTAGAGTTTTCCATTTCTATAAACAGGGTTCCTAAACTCAGACTATGTATGAACCTTTTATAGAAGAGATCCATGTCATAATAGGTTTCTGGGTGCATTGAAAAGGAGGGTTGGTCATAATTCAAAGGGCAGAACAGAACGAAAGGAAAGCAGAAGCAAGAACAAATAAAGAAGAAAACAGAGAAAGACAATGGAAAGCAAGATGGGGAGAAACCTTTGAAAGAGTTTTGAGGGAGTCAAAACCAGATAAAGGGGCACAAGACATGAGAAGAAACCTTACGTTTGTGTAACATTATTTTCACCATTTTTGTTGCTGTTGGCAACACCTTAATTTTTTCAAGAGCCATACCTAGTGAACAGTAACTGATTGATAATCCTGATATTTGAGAGACTTTTCATCCTTTTGAAGCGATAGACTTTATGAGACATGATAAATTCACATCAACTTTGTCAGATTCCATGTGGCAGATCCATCTAATGCCAGGTGGTGATAGCACTTTATATCAAGAGTCTAAGCCATCTAATTTCTTCAACCTATCCAGTCTTCAACATCATAGTTAGGGATGAACTGATCCATTTTTCCATTTCCGATACCAATTATTATATCAATATCAGAGGTTTAGTATTGATCGAGACTGATCCCAAGCTGAATTGACTTAAAATGTTTTGTTTTTTAAACAGACACAAATATACTGAATTGTAAATTCATTTGATAACTCTGCACAAATATGTCACAATTAGATACCAAGCTTCACAAGGTTGATCAAACATGTAAAAATAGGTTTCTGAATTTGTTCAGTCTCTGCAGTTAGTTGTAGAACAGCCAATGTAAAATAACCTTGGTCAGAAACGTAAAAATAAATCCTTCAAATAGTTCAGAAAGCTAAAATACCAATTCTGAATATAATGTAATAAAGCATAATGATGCTCAGAGCACAAAGCATAGAGTTAGACAGAATAGATCTGCGCTTATGGATTGGGCACATTGTTATGATACCAGATCTAGAATTTATTTCAATATTGGAACAGATACAGATATCAGCATCTCATCATAGACAACTATTTTAAAGACATCAGCTAGGAATTAAATCAGTCATTTTGATTTGGATTAACTAATTGTTGTCAAATGATTCATAATAAGTACAAAGAATGACAGATACAGGTCTGTCCTTTGCAGAAGCGTTTAAATGAGTCCCACCTGGCGTGACCGTGGGCAGCAGCAAAGTGTAAGGGTGTGAATCCATTTCCATCCAAAATGTCAGCAGGCAGCCCTGCAGACAGCAGCAGCTTCACACACTCTGAACGGGAGAAGAGCAGAGGAGGAGGAGAGGTGATGTAGTACCCGGCTCGAAAACAGTAGAGGCACCCACACTTACATAAAAAAAACACAAGCCAGAAGACACAAAGTACAGTCATTACATGTATAAATACTTCATGTAATTCATTCTGCACATAAAAGTCAAAATGTGAAATGAACTTTGCTTAGTAAACAGACTTACACACTGTTGTCACAAAAGTTAATATGAAATACCAAAGATGAATCGATGAGCCTGGGAGCCTCAGAGGAAACTCCTCTGGGGGCCACAACGCCTGGGGGCCATGGCTCAGATCAGGACAAACCAGAGCTAAGAGCTCCTGGGACCTGGAGCCAAAGCTGTGCTGGTTTCATGAAAGTAAGAAAGATCTGACCCAACAGGGGGTGTTCATCATCCTGCCCCATGATTAGGATGTTTCCTGGGATCAGAACAGGCTTGACCACAGAAAAGGTTCCTGTTTGATTTCTTGTTCTGAATTCTTCCCGAGTTTTAAAATAAGTTACAAATTTATTTGATAACTCTGCACCAGCACAGAACACTTAAATACACCAATAGCTTCACAAGTTTGGTCAAAATGGAAAAACAACTTTAATTTGTTCAATCAGCGCAGGTAGAAGTAGAACAGTCAATGAAACATAAATAATAAAGAAATTGAAACTGATAAAAACAATGGGTTGACTATCTTGGTCAAATAGTCACTCAGAGCACATAGCATAGAATTACACTGAATAGATCTGGTCTTATAGAAGGGGCATATTGTCTCTGATACCCAATCTAGAATAGTTTTCCATATCGGGGTGCGATATCAGTATCGGACTGAGGCATCTATAAGCAAAAACATCTAAGAATATTAATGCAACACAGAATGAGGGTTGTTTGATTTTTTTGTCCCTCAGGCTCTAGTCTGAGGGACAACATCCATCATGGATCGATGATGACCAAACATGTCAGCCTAGAAACCAGCAGCAGAGAGGCACACAAAGATCTTCAAAGGAGTTCATCGCCCGGTTCTTGTAGTTTGTGGTTGTCAGATGAATGAGCGTGTAATGTTTGCTGATGTTACATCTCCCACATGACAGCCCCGCATTCTCCTTCACAATCTAACAGCAGCAGACATAATGGGATCAGCCACTGCTCACGCAGTTACAACTTCAGTCCACCTCTGTCTGATCTCTGCATGTAAACATAGCGGCTGTACAGGTCAACCTGCTGCCGCACCGTTCTTCTCTTCAACTGGTAAGTTCTATTATATCAGCCCATCAATCTGAATCACCAATAAATAAATTAAAATGCTACATTTTATATGCCCAGAAGGGTTTATATTCAATATTTTACACTGTCATACAGTTGTTACAGTTTTTGCTTAATGTAGACAAGAATTCACTATGTTCTTGCTTTGTTGTCCAATCAAGATGAAGAAATCTATGGTGTAATTATTATGTGTATATTAGGTGTATTATTATTTTTCTCTCTCCTCTTTTTGGTGCGCTCTACATTAACTCTAAGCTGTTCTTCAGACTTAAATCACATTAAAGGCAAAAATAGAAGCAAAAATAAACCCCTGATTTCTATGATAGTTTCACTTGAAGCAGACAAACAATGGCGTGTTTTATTCCCTGTAAGCAGACCAGGTCATTAGACATCTACCTGCTGTCAGTCAACAGGTTTGTACACAAGTCAGAAGTTATAAATGAGCAAACTGTCAAAATCATCAGCTTTCAACAAAAGATTACAACTAATGAAGTTTTACTTACCAGTTTGTCCATTCTGAGCAGCAGCAAACAAGGCAGAAGTTTGGTTGTGACCAAGGTGGAAGTTTGGGTCAAGAAGATTGGGCGAAGTTTCCAAAGTAGTGGTAGAGGCGATGTCAGTGGGTGAGGTGGTAGGAGTGATACTTATGGTGGTTCCGTTCGAGTCTGGTTGGTTAAGCAGCATTGACAATAAAGTGACATTTCCCTGGGAAGCAGCTTGGAGGAGCAGGAGGTGCCTACTGTCCAGGGCAGCAGGCCCACCGCTACTTAGAGAGGAGACTACGGAGGGACACCAGCCTGCAGGGTGGAGGGAGGAGGAGGAGGAGTACAGGTTAAACTAGGACGAGGAAGACCAGGAGTGAGACTAGAAGTACTGAGCAAGGGAGAGCAAGGGCATGAGAAGGTGGAAGGGAAGGAGAAAACGTTCAGTTTTCACACACATTTTACAGAGCAAGCTCCTATGTAAACATTTCAGGCCAAAAACTGAAGCATCAAATTCATCAGTCTAACATGTGGTCAGACAAACATTGTTCAAACCAACCACTGAACAGTCAAACAAGTTCAATAACAACAAGAAGGCAACTTGGAAAAATGCAAAGCATAATGACAAAAACATAAAATTAACAATATTCCATGCGCATGCAACTGCACGTCCTAGTGACGAAGGATAAGACACCAAGACGAAACTTCATAATCCTAAACTTGATCCTAGATTTGATTGTAATTTTATCAAGCTAATCACTTTTAATGTTAGAAACAGTTATGCTTCAACCTTTGCAGGTAAAGTTCGAGGTTCCCCTGATGAAATCATACAAAACTCTAAATATAAATAAAATACACTGATCAAACTTAGTGGAGATTTTGTCTTTGTCTTTTGGGGACAGTAAAAGTATAAAAAGTGTTCATTATGGTACTTTCTGTAAAAATATGAAGTTTTGTGTGACGTCACCAGGAGGGCTAATAACTCTGACCAATAGAGAAACTTTAAAGACTTTTAGAATCTCCTGTTTTTGTTGTTCAGTCAACAGGAAGAAACAGCAAGTGCTTGAAAATCTATATTTAAACGCAGAAGATTTATTCATTAAAATCTTTGCATTGTAAAAAATGATATAACTTCTTTCTGATTACATGTATAGTCAAATATCAGTACAGCCAATGCAAACCATTTTTTAGTGTTAGCAGATGAGAATAGTCTGTAAATGGTTGTAGTACATCTAATAAAAAACAGCAAAACACAAAGACAAAGACAAAATACAAACAGCATACATATTCCAGGTATATGTTAATCACTTAGCAACATTGATAAAAATCACAAAATTCCTGAAAAACATAATCGGAACTTGTTAGGGGAAAATGACACATTTTATGTAAAATGATTTCAACAAGACAGAAAAATGTTAGAAAATACTTCTGCTGTTTAGCGAATAGCCACTTTTACAATAGTGTTAAAAACAACAACTAATACTGATACTTTATTCAAAACTGAGTTAGAAACATATCAACTGATCTATTATGATTAAGTCTGCTTACTGCAAAGATTTCGAAACTGTTTTATTCCACCAATTAATGTATATATTATCAGTGAACTCTTGTCTGGTTGGCTAGCTTATGAAGAAGCTACTTGTTTTATTGTCACAACTTCAGATCTGTTACGCAAATCCAATTAATGCTGATTCAGAACTTATTTGAAGATTTAATTTTACATTTTGCTCTAAGCATGTGGTCTGGGTGCTGGCTCTTCTAGAAACAACCAATTCTGGCAAAGTCAAAGTAAATAAAGTGTCTCGCAAAAGTAATCATACATCTTGAACTTTTTCACATTTTTTTCAGCTACAAACTCTTTTTGTGTATATATTTATAAATTTATGTCACAAATCAACAAAAAGTAGTAGATAGATGCTAAGTGGAAGGAACATTTCACGTGGTTTTCACAAGTTTTTGTTATAAATAAAAAACTGAAAAATTTTTAGATTTTGCTCCTGATTGAATTCTTGGACTGGATGGAGAGCATTTACAAAAAGTTACATTCAAGTCTATAAAAAACTGAACTGGATTTAGGTCTGAACTTTGATTGGACCATTCAAACACTTTTATATCCTCTAAGTTGTATTTAGCTCCACCCACTTCTTCATCAATCCTGACGAGCTTCGTTATCCCTGCTGGAGAAAGGTATCCACCATCATAATGCTACCATCACCATGCTTCACCATGGACATGGTGTATTCAAGATAATGTGCAGAGCATTCGAATAGTTTCTTGTTGTTAGTGTGGGCTCCATAACGTAAAAACTGCTCCTTAAAATGCTCAAAACCTAAAACTCCGCTTTAAACAGAGTTTAAACCACAACTTTATGCCTAGCCTGGTTTGGGAAAAAGCCAGGACAAATATTACTAATATTTGCTTGGGACAAATTGATTGACTTTATTCAGAAGCATCAGTGTAAAGAGGGCTGAATGGTACACCCTTCAACAGATTTGTATTTGTAAAAAATTGTTAAATTGTATATTATTCTCGTTTCTATTCACAATTACAAATTACTTGTTTCTATTCTATTAAAATCTTAATAAAACTCATTAACGCTTGTCTTTGTATTGTGAGGAATTTTGTGAAAGTTCAAGGTCTATAATTAATTTAGCAAGGCACTGTAGATAATATAGTTATATTATTATACAATAGTCCTTCACCCACAGTAATACATACATCATCAATTGAATATTGATTTAATTATGAATTGTTTTAACCAAATGAAAAAACTATAATTGATGATAGTGTCTTGCAAACACGATCAAAGAGATTATATAAGAGTAATAAAGCTGGAGTGGGGGAGTATGCTGCGTGTGATGTTGAAAAGCAACAAGGGGATAAATAAGAATGAAAATTGTAATTAATATTAATTTAGAATCAACAATACTATTAATTTATATATATATATATATATATATATACATACATATATATGTGTGTGTGTGTGTGTGTGTGTGTGTGGTGTGTACTTTAAAACAGGGCATGAATGTATATTAATTAATTCAAAATACACACTTTGTAACATTCCACAGGAAAGTTTTAGAATATATTTAGTAACGGCTGTGTTGTTAGAGCTTTTATTATCTTTTTTTTTTTCAGATTTAAAGCAAAGCGAAAAAGTTAACAAGACAATATGAATACCACTTGATTAGGGTTTGTAGTAAAATGAGTAAAACTTTTGGAAAAATTAACAAAAAATGGTTATTATTTTTAATCATAGCATGTGAAAATATACAACAGCAAAAATGAAATTGCTGAAATGTTTAACAACAATTTGTTAGTAGTTCACATTCATGAAAGATGAGACAGAAAAAACAGTGTTCAAAGTTAACTGATGATGGCATGCCATAAGAACTGGAGGAAGGGAAGGGAAGGAGAAAGCAGCCTCTGGCATCAGCTTCAGAGAGGACAGGGGTTACTTATAGAAAGGCCAAACCAATCAGAATACACAGGAGAACCAAGGACCTCTGGCTGCCTCGGCTCAAATTATATTCAGTTAGCCCCAAAGTTGTCAGCGTGCGATGCTGACATGGCTGAGGTGATATGTGATAAGAGAGCTACCCAGACACCAGGACTTATTAGAGGAAGAGAGATGAGTGAAGGGAAAGTGCAGTGAGCAACATCAGACTTGGCCTAAGAGGTATTCTGCCTTGCACAAGTGTGACTTGATCACTATGCTCTGCTATCCTGGACAAGTACAAAGGTCACTTTGAAAGACTGTTAAGGAAAATAAAAAGGCAGCAGTAGGAGCTGGAGGGAGACAGAGCTTGTAGGAGCCCCCGTTACCTGATGCTGTTGCCAGGGGGCTGCCTGCTGAGGCACGGGAACTACAGGAAGATGGAGCACTAATGGAGGAGGATGTGGAGGGGGGGTGTATGGAGGAGGGGCTACTGACAGTAGTGGCAGGACTGATGTCTTGGGGGGACTCTGCGCATGCTGTTGCTGCCTGCCGCTGAGGCCCCCGACTGGGCCCTGGCGAGCCGGGGCAGGCACCCACCTGAGAGGCAGTCAGGGCTGGGACCAGGTCCAGGGCAGGTTTTGGTGGCAGCTGGGGTGTGGCCGGCTTCAGGCCGCTCCCCGGGGAGCGACTGCTGTCCCCCACTACCTTGATAGACGGATGAGGAGGTGAGGGAGTCTGGGAAAGCCCTGGTTTTTTAGGAGGTATGGGAGGAGGGTTCCCCCGGTCGATCCTGGTCACTGTGGGAGACTTGAGGCCGATGGGATGGCTCAGGCGGCCAGGGAAGGGTCCGCCCTCTGAGGCCGAGTGGGGCAGTCCTGGACGGAGGGGTCCGGCTCCTCCTGCAGGGGGGCTGGTGAAGCGCGACAAGACCTGCGTCACAGTATGACGCGCTTGCTGTTTGGCTGCAAAGTTGTCGCGGTTGGTTGGGGAAAGGTCACGGGCCGGCGGGCTCTGAGATGCCGTTCCATTTTGGTCCTGTTCCTGAAACTTGTAGCGGGCTGCCTGGACGCGGGGGCTCACCCCAGTTGGTAGGCCGTGGGGAGTTTGGCCCTCGGACCCATTTTCTGTTTGTGCCAATCCTCCTGAGCTGCTGTGGACAATCCCCCTTCCAGTTGTCTTTGGCAAACTAAGGCCCACATAGTTGGCAGGGGTTGGTTTGGCAGGTATAGAGAGGGGAGTCTTCTTGGGACCCTCAGCCTCAGTAAGGGGCACGTCTGTTTGACAAGATGCCGTTTGACAGCTTATGGACTCCGTGGCTATAGATACAGATATCATAGCTTTGGGTTTTGGTGGTGTACTGGTGGCAGCAGCAGGTTCCCCTCCGGCCGCAGCAGCAGGTGAAGCAACAGCAGCGTCGTCTTTCTCATCACCCCGTTCAGTTCTGAGCTGCTCCACCTGCTGCCGCAAGCCCTGACTCTCTGCCTCCACTCGTCCCAGCCTGGCACGCAGCTGCTCGCATTCTGTGTCAAATTCTGACAGCTGCTTCTCCATCTTGGCCTCCATCTGCTGGCTACGTTGGCGCTCGCCGCCCAGCTCCTCCTGCAGTCGGCCAGAGGTGCGACTCTCCTCATCCAGGCGAGCTTGAAGCTCGTCGAAGCGCTGTGACTCCTCCACCACCCGAGTGGCAAGCTGCTTGCACTCGCGCACCAGCATCATGACAATGTGCTTATTCTTCTCACGTTCGTCCTTTAGCTGTGCTGTTAGCTTGCGGTGCTCTTGCTCCAGACTCTGGAGCTGAAGCTTCTCCATCTCCAGCTATAAAAAGAACAACGCAACTTTAATGAACAATAATCTCCATTGTCACGTTTGATATTCAAGCATCTGGTGGTGAGGTGTGGCTAATCTAGAGGGTACCTAAATCAAGCTTTTAAGGAAGACTAAGATAAAAAAAATAAAAAAAGTCAAATCTTGGATTTCTATTGGTAATTCCACAATCTACATAATGTAATGTAAAAAAAATCTAATTAATCAAATGAGCCTTGAAATCCACTGTAGAAAGTATATTTTGTCAGTCCTCAAGTTGGCTTAAATTCAGCTTGTGCACCAAGACAGATTTAGTGAAGTTGGTGTGTAACTCTGGGTGTCCTGCATGTTTTAAATGTTCCCGGGTTCAAAAAGCCCAGATCCAACAGATGGGTTCAGTACCGGGCCTCAACACAGACATTATTTCAGCTGTGTTGTAGGAGGTACATCTAAAACGAACAGGGCTCTGCCTGAACGTGTGTATGGTTGACTCTTGATGCCTTGTCTTTGCCCTGCCTTCTATATCTGGACCATCTGCTATTCTTAGCCCAGCGCTGGTTTCACAGAGTTTGTCACGGTTTAACAGGAGGATCTCCACCTGATTCTAATGCCTCCAGTGTTTTAACAAGTCCCAAACAATACAGCTGATGTCCAGCATTCTCTGTCACAATGTTGACCTGTCCCACTCTTGACCAGCCCATTCATTCACCTACTATGTCCAAAATGATCACAGATTACGTCTCGCTGTCTTAATAGGACAGCAAGGGGTGAGGGTGGGTCACTGGGGGCTGCTGAAGGAAGCTGGAGGTGCTACAACAAGCTGCTAATTGGTTGAGGATTAATACTTGTGAATGTCACCTACCGGGTGGGATATTTGAAACTTTATAACAGATGTTTGTGCAGATTTAAAATTTATTTAGATTATCCATCTTACGTATCTCAAAACACATGGCTGTACATGTTTCCTGGTTGGCAGAGGGTTCCACCCCTCTGTACCATCTGGTCTTGTTAAAGTTTCAGTCATTTGGAGGTAGTTCTTAGATATGCTTTAGATTACCAGAACAGTTTTCAGAGCACCCGCCTCTTTCTATTGAAAAACACATATTGTTGAATTATTTTTCTTGTTTAGTAGGAGGTAACATGTATAGAATGTAACATTAAATACTGCACGTTTTGCCCGGACTTGTGTGGAGACACAAAACAGCCTCTTATTCCATGCCATCCTACACTCTTAAGACACAGAAGACTGCTTTTATTACCTAAAACTTTTCATGACATGAAACCATTGTTTGAATGCCTGTTAAAAGGAGGGGTGCACCGATGATGGGGGGTCAGTCAGTCAGCTCTTTGCTGAGGTAGATAAAACTGGGTGACTGCTGACCTCCTACAATTAAGAAAATTGGGGACAATTTATTGGCTGCCCAATTTATCGGTGCACCCCTAGTTCAAAGTCTAATTAGAAAAGATTAGGTTAAAGAAAAGATTAATCAAAATGATCTTGCTTATTCATTATTTTAAAAAAAATTAAAAACTTCTTAAACAATCCATAATAAATTCCTGATTTGTCCCAACTGTAAATATTTGGATGATGAATTAAACTATTTTTTCCCTAAGTTTAATAAGTTACATGTTTCAAAATACACATGTATTCACCTAGACAGCATTTTTCAACAATAATAAATTGTTTATATTATGGCTGTCCCTTTGTGAATTTAAAGAAAAAGTAAGAAAACATTTTTCTTAGTTTTAACTAGAATACGACCAAATGTTCAGAATGGTCTGATTTCTGTTGTCTTTTCCTGAGTCAGAAAAGGACAGAGAAAAACAGACCCAAAAAGTTGCCCAATATAATTAAATGTTTCTTTTTTACTTTTACTTCAATAAATCATCCTTAACTATGTGTTATTTCAGAGAGCAATAAATCTTAATAGATGAAATTGCTCAGAGATAAATCTGAAGGTGGCAGCTTGTTGGAGTAGCTCTGCTAAAACGGGTTTTCCTCCTGATTGATTTTTCAAGTTTTATTCTGGATTTGGAAACTATGAAGTTGGAAGAATTTTTAGTTTCTTTTTTATTACTGGACATTTTAATAGCCGTTATAAGAAGGATTTTTTGTTTCTACATCTCAGAAGTCAAAACAAATCCCTGAACTTTGATCTGCTCAAGATAGAGATGAGAAATATTTTATTGTTAAAAACAAGTGTGGGAAAGGATTTGCAGAAAATTCCAAATTCTGACGTGGAACATGTTAACCAAGAAAAAAATCAATAAGAAACTTGTTTGGTAAAATTGTAGCTGTGATTATTTTTTTTTAAGAGGCTCTTCCTCTGACTTCATTCATGGAAAACGTGCTGCACATGACGGCCTACTTTCTGCTGCCTGGGACCTTTTGGATAATTCAACAGCGTTCTCACAGGCAGACAAGCAAGCATAAAAAGGGATGGGGGATTTAAAGATAGAATGGACAATGCTGCAAAAATTTGTTCTACCCAGCAACCAGAGAATCCCTCTGAGAAAGACAATCCTGGCTCTTTTAGCAGCTTTGGCTGGTTGCTGGTATAACTGGTCATACCAGCAACCTTCCTTCCTGAACCAAGTCTCAGGAAGGAATATACATCCCGGTTTAGTTACACTAAGATCGGCTTGAAGATTTTTTTTTTCTGATTGTTTCTACATTTACACACTTTGACAAAAAAAAGAAAAATCTGCCTTATTGCTCTGTAGACATTATTTCTAGTGTTTTTATAAAGGTGAAAGGACATTTTGTGGTTTTTAATGATAAAAAGCTTCAATGTTTCTTGTCCAAAGGGGGGTCCAAGTCGTTTTGCAGTAAGTAGCTTTAGTTCACCACGTGAAGAACATCAGGTATGATGACCCTCGGATACAAAGGTCAGTGCTAAAATTTGAATTATTTACAAACTGAATTGTTTAGTTCTTGCCTTAAATCCTAGTCATGCCAGGTTATCAAATCACTGAACTCTCCAAGCACATTTCTTCAGCTTCTTGCACATAAACTACCTAGAATCATGCAAGTCATCAGCTGTTTCACTGCCAGAAGCACCAGCAGACCAGTTGGTTGTTCATGACAGCCCACTCTGATGTGACAAACTGTGATGTAATCACCTGTCAGGATTTTAATGTCAAGAGTGAACAGTTTTGTTTGGCTGGTTTACTAATATCCTGATAAGCAAGGATGCATCTTAATACCTGGAAAGGTACAAGATCTAAGTCTGAATTTTAGTTTTAGTTTTAGCCTTGAAGACTACTCATTGGACTGGATAACAAAATGTTTAAATAGTTTGCTATCAGGTTTGATGAATAGATTTTAAATTTTATCTTTCAGTTCAAAAGCAAAACTCCAAAATAATGGCTACATCTACTGGAAAGCAACTCTTTAAAGCACAGTTGGATATTTATGATTCCTTTAATATATAATTTGAAACACAAAATATGAGAATTTTCAGACTCTGGGTTTTTTAGCATCTCGGCTGCTTTAGAATTAGACTTCCATGGTGACCTTGATAAAAAAAAATTAAAAAATGGACTCACGTCCGAACGGGAATATACTAGACTGATTATAAACTTTTAATACATACTGTAGTTTGTGTTTTGAAACATATCGGTAAAATATTGACTATTTCTTGTGATGCAAATATCATGTATTGACTAGACGCAGGATTCATTACACCTCTGATTTTTGCTGGACAGTTTCCAGTATTTTACTATGTTGAAGTTTAAAAAGGTTATTATTCAAAAATTGATACATTTTCCATCACATTTTTCTGAAGGCTTAAAAAGAATCCATCTGAGTGACCCAGAGAACAGCAAGAGTGAGAGACAGAACAACAGAGGGAGCTGAGGGAAATAGGGCAGAGCCTCTCCTGACATCTGGCTGCCCAGTTAATCAGGACTGCATTCTGTAATCCAGCACAGGCCCATGACAAACACACTCTGGCTTATGTGGACACGGCCGACAAAATCAGAACTGAAATGAAGCTTGTAGGAAAATCTACAACAATATTCCAGCATTTGCCAAATATATACAAGCAGACAGGCATTTATACAGTTGTCAATTTCTGGAAGGCACATTTACATCATGAAAGTAGAAATGTAAGTTGTTGCCAAAGATAACTCAACTATCTTTCACTTGTGTCAGTGTTAAATCTTACATTTATTTACCTTCATTTAAAATGGCAACAGATTCAACAGCTCATAAATAATACACTTTGTGAAATGCGTTCACTCTTATTTTTCCTACGGCTGCAGCAGAAAAATGGTTTGTTGTGGTGGTCAAACACAAAGAGAAGAAATTAAGGTTATCACTTAGAATCAAATTCAGGAATGACTGCCAGCCAGTTGAGGAGGCTGGATTTGTTTTCTGGCACTATCCCTCAGACTAAAGGCTACTTGGAGTGAGGAAGCATCCATTTGTTCCAGCCTCAGCACCATTAGGGATCAAAAACTGAAAAGCATGATAGTGACTACTCAAAACTACTCAAAACTACTCAAGATATCTAAATACATATGTATATCGGAACTTACTATTTTTTATCTGAAAACTCACTAACTACAGCAACAAAATTGTTAAATTGGCAACTGTAGGGTGACTGAGTTTCAGACCTTTACAGAGGTCTAAAGATCAATGGATAAAATTATTGGTTTCTCATGTGACCATCGATTTACCAGTACATCCTTAACAAGATACTATTTTATGATGGCGTCGCTCGGCTCGGTTGAACCTGCGATGGCTCCTGAAAACATGTTGGACATTTAGAGGTAAACAAGGAAAATCAAACTGGCTAGCTTAACGATACATGTTCAGTGTAATAATGATGGTCTAACATACAATCTGAAGTTCATCCTAAAACTACGCAGATCTAGGATATTAACAATAGTGGACGTTACAATTCTGCAGACTCTGAACAGACTCCACCCAGTAGAGCCAGAACCACTAACAGAGTTAGCGCTAACATCTAAGCTAAAGGCTAACCTTAGCAGAAACTTTGTATATAGTTACATTTATACTGTCTTTTTTTTTCCTTCTTTTTTATGTTTTTATTTGAAGCCTCATAACAAAATTTCGCTCAAATGTAGATTGTGAAAGAGCGGTTGAATGACAATACAGTCTAAGGGTTTACAGATGAGATGATAACAGTTCATTTCATCTTGCTTTGCTGTTTTCTAGACATTAGATCAAAGTTAGCTGGACTGATCAAGTGAGGGAAGGCCAACAATGAATGAGAGATGATTACACCATGCAGGTTGGGCACCAACTCAGTTTGAAACCAATGCTGAATGAACTGAAATGTTACCCACTGATCAACAGATTTCTTACCCTCTTCTGGCGGCTCTCAGCGGCAGCCAGCTGAGCTGACATGCGCTCCTGCATTTTCCTGCAGTGGGCCATGACAGCCTCCAGGACGGAGATGGGGCTGGACCCCAGCGGCCGCCGTTCTTTGTCCCCCCCAGGGACTCTGCAGTCAAAGTCTCTCTGAAGCGCCAGGAAGGGGTCAGTCAGGGTATAGTGGCCGTATCGGTCCTGGAGGAACACCTCCTTCCTCTGAGCCTGAGAAAGACAAAAAGCAAAAGGGTTGTTTTGTATTCTCATGTTGTGGATGATAAAGTCATGTGGATTCTGTTCTGACCCTAGTTGTACATTCCACACTTTTTTAACTTTGAAAACAAAAGAGGAAAAAACAGCACTGAATTGAATTAAAACATTTCTTTAAAAAAAAAACAGGCATAAATATACTGAATTACAAGTATATTTCATAAAACTTGTAAAAACAACTATTTTAATTTGTTCAGTCAGTGCAATTAGGAGTAAAACAGCCAATGTAAAATATAAATAATAAAGAAACTGAAAGTGACAAAAACAATGGATTAGCTATCTTGCTCAAACATGAAAATATAAACAAACCTTCTTTCAAATGATTCAGAAAGTGCAGTTAGGAATTTTAAATATATTATAAAAATAAATAATAAAACATAATGTTGCCTTGATCTCAAAGCATAGAAAAAAACTGAATAGATCCACCTTGTGGATCAGGCAAAATTTTCACCGATGCCCAATGTGTAAAATTTATTTAATATCAGAACTGATACAGATATTAATATCGGATTGGTGCATCTCTACCAGCGACTGACTGCTTTGGAAACTTCAAAATTAAAGACTGACCAGCAAAAATGTCTGACCTTGTTCTGGCATCATTCATGGACTGGATGTAGAACTCTACTCACCAACCATTTCATATGTATACAAATTTTACTGTGGATATTTAAGGTTACGCCCCAAATTGTTTTTGCACATACAGTAAAATATTCCACATTGTATACAGAGTTAGGCAATATGTCAATCAGGTATTAAATATAGTGTGTTTTTCCACATGCAATGACTAAAATGACCATATTGTTACCACTGAGTATAATTTCCATCCCCACCTGCATGTAATTACCCAGGAGCTCAGTTTCTCTTAGTGCTCCTGAACTCATCACCCACATCTTGCCCCAGTACTGTGGAAAATCTGAGTAACACAGTGAGAACCATAAAGAGGATAAAATAAGGTACAAAGGTTGCAGTGTTAAATGTTGAATTATTTGACAAATTTTGTTAGGAGTGTTGGTGTTGGGTCAGAACCAACTATTTTAATTCCCAAAGTTTTTCATGGGGAAGGATGTACTTAAAGATGTACAGACTAATACTGCACACAAAACAGTGGAAACACTAGTAAAACCCGGTCAAGGTGAAAGTTGTTAAAGCCTTCTGCATCAGCGAAGGAAACCATTTGTTTAAAAACGTTCAGTTTTAAGTCAGTTTTTCTATTTACTAAATGCCAAAATAGTGAGAAAGGCAATTTTTGTTACTTTCTTCAAAGTCAAAACCTTAAATATATTAAGATTAATATACTATTTAATCAATTTGGGACATTTTATATAGTGTATTTAAACTTGTGGTTTGAACTGTAGGCTGTTAAGTGTTTCTTTGTGTAAAAGACAAAAGACACAATATTGCCTTAAACTGTTATTGCAAAGGTCATAGCTGTACAAAATTACAGACCAATACTTAATTGGTATACCAATTAAATATTGGTATTAGAGATATATCTCTAATAAAATCTTCATGATTTGTTTCAGGACGTTGTTCAAAATCCAAAATAAATAATAAAGGCAGAGTGACGGAACGAATTGTCTGGCATACTTCTATTTAACCACTTTAGGTCCTAATTCCATCATCCCCATCAGAACCAGCCCAGACTTCCCGTCAGCCTCATTTTTGAGCCCGTTGGGTCCCAAACGTGGTGCTGTGGCGTCAGAACCACCCAGAACTGCTGGGAGCCCGTTTGCCCTCCTGACCCC
The DNA here is from genome assembly GCF_051168715.1 of Poecilia mexicana. Taxonomy (NCBI): domain Eukaryota; kingdom Metazoa; phylum Chordata; class Actinopteri; order Cyprinodontiformes; family Poeciliidae; genus Poecilia; species Poecilia mexicana. Next base: position 31,592,311 of record NW_028263375.1, read on the forward strand.
AGGAGCAATCTGCACCACACAGAACACATCCGCTCTCAGGTTACAGGAACACACAGAGGCCAGCTGGGGAAAAAACAAGCAGGGTTCTGAGCTAACCAGCTACATTCAACAAGGATCTGTTGAAATTGCAAAGTAAGATTGGTCAACGTTTCTGAGCATGTGTTCATGAAAGTTATGGCTCAAAATGTTTGACTGAAACTGTTTATTAGATGGAAAACCATAAACATGACTGTGCTTTGGTTGTTATTGCAGTTTTTCTATGTGCTGTGTGAAGCACTATTAAGGATTAACAAAACAATAAGTTGAATCTAAATATTAACCCTTTCATGCATAGTGGTCACTACAATGGACAGCTATCTAAAAACCATTTCCTTGTGCTTCTTGTGGATTTTTATGTTATAAATGCACACAGACCACTGAAGTGGACACTAATGCATCATAAAATACACTATCAACTACTGGCTATCAGCTGCAAATGCAAGAAATTATTTTTGTTAAATTCAATATGGCCGACAAACAAAAAAGCATGCAAACCGACCCGGTCCCTCCTTCTACTATAGATGACTCTTGCAGTTAAAAAAATATTGTGACATCAGATAACCCCTAAAAAAACAATACTACTGATGTATTTTTCAAATAACAACTTTGTATTTGGAGAAAATTACAATTGATCACCTAAAAAAAATAAAATAATAATAAAAAATTTTACAAACTTTTTTTTCCTACCTTTTTTATGCCTTAAGAAAATAAAAAAAAATTTGAAAAAAAAAATCCTGACACAAAGGATCATAATTCATGCATGAAAGGGGTTAAACTGATGTAAGTCGGGCTGCAACTAATGACTATCTTAGTTATCAATTAATAGGACATAAAATTGGCACATTCTGCAGATTTTTCACTTAAGCCTTTTTTTATATATAGAAAATCAGAAGCACATTTAAAGATGCATTCCTGTAAGGAATGCTTGATCATTTGTAGGAAAGGACAGGTCTGCAGCTAGAAAACATATGTCTAACTAACCCATCAACATATTCAGTCCGCAGATTTGATGTCAACACAGTGTACGGCTGATTGGTTGATTATTTTTTGTATTAACCCATTAATAACTGGACAGCAAAAGGTGCCTAATATGAGCTCTTTTAATTTATTTTTTTAAGAATTTGAATTGGGTAAAGTTAAACTATTCCACTTGGGAAGTTCTGGGTAGAACATATTTACAATCAATTATTATTTTTTTGAATATCTTAAATGTAAAATGTAAATACATTTTCTACATATTTGGCTTATGTACTGTTTTGTTTTGTTTCTTTCACCCTTTTTTGGAGAGTCTATGCACTCTAGATAACAATTAAACAGTAAATTAGTTGACAGTTATTTAAATAATCACGATTATTAATTTCAGCCATAAATATTAGATTAAGGAACCACATTCTATTTCACATTATTTATAGCTTTTAATTTCAGCTTCTGCTGGCCTCAAGTCAACCTTTTTGAAAATATTGGCCTTATAACAACTCCAACTATTCCCTGTAATTTGGCGGTCAAATAATACGTGAACATAAGAGAAAGCCTGTGTGGCTGGAGTGGAGCAGCTGCACAGAGACCAAACCCATTACCTTAAATGGTCTCCAGGGGTTTAAAGACTCAGAAAACACACAGCCGCCATCCAAGCTGGGTGACGAAAATACCTCCATCAACAAAATGACTATTCAAATTCCTTTTATTTTGTAGTACAACGCAGTTATGAATAAAACTGTTTTCACCCCAAAGTTTGTATTCCTGTATTTGCAGCCTTTGAAAGGTGAGGAAAGAAAGATTTTCCGACTGGATGAATATGAGATGAGACCTTAATGAGAGAAAGACAAAGAGCCAGACGTTTCTAAGCCAGGTTGAGATGCCTGGCCAAACAAGGAGATCTAGGTTGGAGAGCTGAATACTAACCCATAAATGAGCACATGAACACAGAGTGAAGTGTGAAGATTAATGGTGAAAGTTAAAACAGTTGTTGACACTGAGGGCCGAGTGTGGGTCAGGCAATGTAAACACAACCACGGAGGATTTGTTAGGAAGCTGGGAGCATGGAGGACAGGACAGGGAGGAAAAACACAGAGACTTGTTGGAATCTTTGAGGGAGGCATGTAAGACTTAAACTATAATTTGTTGTAATTCAAAAAAATATGCCAAACGACCACCTTGAACTCCACTTTCTCAGAAGTATTTGAAATAGAAAACAACGTATCAACACTTAAGTGAAAAATTTACATCTTCAAGTTTCGTCATCAACCATTTTTTGAGCAATTTCACTCAAATAAGGACTAAGACAGTACTTGTACACATTTTGTCATGTTACAACTACAAATTTTAAGGTATTCTATTGAAAACAAGACTAAAGGTTGACTACGTTGGTCAAATATGTCAAAATAAACCCTTAATAATAAGAATAAACACTTTTCTTTATTCAAATAGAAAAATGCCAATGATGTAAAATTTATAGATATTATGTTAGGTGACAACAGATTCTAGAGATTCATTTACAGCTAAATTAGCTTGAAATATCAGTGAGACACTAAATTCTTATACTAGTCTCTGTTTTTCATTCTCAACAAAAATATTTACCTACCAGGTTGGAGGGAGTGCTGGGGTGATTACATGCTTGTAACTTTAGAGCATTTACAAGTGCAGCAGCGGAGTATGAGTGAGACGTCATTATTATTAGCATCAACCTTTACAAGCATGCTGAACCTGGAAGGTGAGAGGGTTCACCGTCCCAAACTGACAGGAGACACTATCAGGAAATGGACTGGCCAATGAGACTCACCGGAGGGACGCGCCGTAGCAACACATGATGAGAGAAAGAAATGGAGAATGCAGCAGTGCAGACAAAAACCCAAACAACTTGGGGCAAACAAAAAGAAAAAAAAGAGGAAGGTCAAATCAGGGGAGCTGTTACTTTGCCAATAAGCTGATCAATATCAGATAACAGGAACCTCAATGAACTTAAAGAAGAATGGGCCAGAATTCCTTCACAGTCAGACTGAGAACAAGCACTTCAGCTTCCTGCTGTGAAAGGTTTTCTATTAGATTAGAAATCATGGATTCATGGTTATGAGAAATATTGTGTTGCTTTATTATGGTTTGTTTCTGTGCCACAGGATCTCGTTATGTCCCTTTCGATGGCTTGCAGTCACAGCATTTCCCTCCGCTAGAGCAATCAATGTGTGCAAAGGGATTTGATTAGACAGCCCGAACGAGACAATTTAAAGGACAGCAGAGGCTTTGGACAGCTGAGCTATGGGGAAGGAATGGGATAAATTAAGTTAGGGATAAAAGGAAGGAACGGATGTGGAGAGGGAGAAAGGGGTAAAACTATGCTTTAACACATTGAAAGTGAAGAAGATGGGCAGAGCCAAAAATAGATAGAAAAGAAGGATGAAGCAGAGATGAAAATGACTGAGAGGTAACAAATGGTGTTCACACAGAGACACAAGTTCCCACAGTTATGCAACATGTTGATGGTTCATATTGCTACGGAGGCTGAAAAGCATCAAGAAGTTCTCCAGAAACTGTGCAGTCATTCATGTCTCAGATGAAGAAAAAAAATCAATCATGTTATATTAAATGTAAAATAGTTCCATATCCCTAAACCTGTCGCAATATGCTACTAATCAATTAAATGCATAATAAACAATTAATTTAATTATGCGATCAATAATTATTTTTTGAAGGTGACTTTTGCTTACAGAGACTTCATAGTCTCATTTTTAATCACGTTCATGTCAACCATCAGTTGTGTATGGTTTTTATTTCCTTTTTTATTTGTTTACAATTAATCATCCTGCAAAATTTGTTATCATGACAGACCTATGTATCACATTAACACTGCTCGTCTTTGTAATCCAGGTGGAAAGCAATATGCGTTGATGTCTCCAGACTATTTATACTTTACACAGTGGCATCAAGTCTGAATCTGCTTTCTCCGTTCATCTGGAGATGTTTCAGAGTGGGAGGAGGGGGCGGTGGGTCATGAAGGCTCGCCGCCCCCAGGCGTCAGGCTGACAGCAGTGAGAAACCAGGCCAAAGTTATATAAGCAGCCCAACAGAGGAGGCTGACAATGATTGGCTCCAGGGTTTTCATCACTCTAGTTGAAGTGAGATTGAGCTTCAGAGGTCAGCTGAACATTTGGCTCATGAAGGTTGTGCATTTGAACACTCAGATTTAGCAGAATCAGACATTCCTTTATGTTTGTCCTGCATTACTAGGCAGACCCATGATGGAACTGTAAACCGTGACTTCTTCCATGGAGAGGCAGCTTTTCCACAAATGTTTTATGAGCTCATCTGACAAACCTCTATGAAAGTTTCATTAGGCTTCCGATGCTCTCTCACAGATATCTACAGAAACACCCCACACACACGCTTACACTCACACATACACATATAAATATGCAAACAATTTGAAGCAATAGAAACACTGGTTCATATTCTATTAATGCAACTTGTCTACTCTGATTTACTAAAGACCCTGATCGAATAAAATCAATCAAACAATTAAGATTCCATCTCCAGATAACCTTTTTGTAGCGTAACACTGCCCTGGCACATGTAGGCAACCAGCTTCTCCATATGACATGCCTGAACAGCTTTAAATGTAGAAATAAAATGTAGAAAATCTTAATATTGATTAATCCAGTGTTAAATTTCCTGTTCCTATAAGGGTGTTCCGGTAGACTCAGTTTGATAGGAAACTTACAACATTTGTTCCATTTTCAGCTGCTGCGGTTCTCTTACATGCTGCACAGTGTCAAACATACCAAACTCTTTGAGCAACCTGTTCCTCTCCTCGCCTGTGGCACTGAACCAAGAACCAGTGAAGGAAACAACACAAAAACCTCTGAGGAAGATACTGAGCACAACTTCCTTCCTCATAAATTGTAAATAAAAATGGGGTGGCATCAGATTTTATGGTTTGTAGGATTTCTCTTTTTTCTTTGGCAAAAGACCACAAGCCATTTCTCCCACTAGCGCTAGACTCACATTTGTTTTACCCAGAATGCCTTGCACTATAGTTAGCTTCCTGTTTTTTACAGTGGTCTCTGATCCACTTGAGGTTAACATGTCCATTCAAGTTCACTTCAACCGAACCGAGACCTAGGTTTAAAGCGGGCCACAGTGTGCTATTTTGGGCCGCACCAGAGTTTGATTACATGTTCACACCTCCCCAAACGAACGAGACTTTCAGGCAAAGGAATTACAGTTCAATTAAAATTTATTAAAAATGGCTGGTGTACACCCTTATTTTCTTGCGTGTTGAGAAAAAATATTCTTTGTCATTGTCTCTTTTCAATAGAAAAAGGCCTTAAAATAGAATTGTCAAGAATTGGGAAATAATTTCTATGTTCCTTTGTCCAAGGACAGTGGAATTTGTTTGTTTTTTTTGTTGTTGTTTTTTTGTTTTTTCCAAAATAAATAAACAATTAAGGATAAGCAGTCCATCACCTGTTATAATGGAACCATTAATTTGTTGACTGCAGAATACTTCATAGTAGTTAGATGTCCCGCCGAACACGTCATGACACTATAATCCCCTGGGTGGCCGTCCCACTCTTTCAGAATCCCTGCTCCACTGGGCATCCCTTCCTCATTCCCGTCCCCATCCCATCCCACACAGTAAATCAAGTTGGTGAGTAGATGGGAGTAGATTTCCTGCATAAGTTACAAACTGAAACTCGGTTGGTTGGGAACAGAACAACAAAAGGCATAAATCACAGAAACCAAAAACACTCCCTGTGTACAGCAAGTAGCTGTAGTAGTTGGAATCTCCTCTTGGAGTATATAGCTTTACAACTAAAAACAGTTTAGTAAACTAAACTAAAGTTTAGTAAAGTTTAGTTTAGGCGATGACATTTTGTTTTGTCTGCCTGGTTCTCTGGCTTGCAGCACCCTGTGCCTTCTCTAGGGGAATCTAAGTGTTTTAAAGTTGGACACGGCTCTGCTCTGGTCTTTGCAGGTATCGTTTGCTCTGTTTGTTCAGTTGTTCAAACTTGGTGAGTTCTGTGATTTTTAAGTGAAGTGTGTGATATCAGAGGAGCTCTTGGACACGAGCCCTGGGCCTTTACTGGGCCTTTACTGGGCCTTTCATCTCTGCTGATAAAAGCTGATGGCAACACACACAGAGAATTCAGTGTGTTTTGAGTGCTTACAAGTGCTGATGATAGGTGTGTGTTGTTTTTCTTTGTAATTATTTGAGCACTGTGTTATTCATATATGGTTGAAGCTTGAAATTGTTCTCGATAGAATTGTAGGTTCTCCAGCCTTGGGTTAAGTTGGATATAAACAGCTGACATCAGAGACGTTGATATGTAAGGACATAAGTGCTCTGTAAATTGTCACACACATTGTAACTAATGAGCACTATCATGTCTGTCAAAGGGTCATTTTGTGCTTTTGCCCACAGAGACTGTGGGGATTTAATTGTCCAGCAAGCGTGTTTGTCTACTGCGGTATTGGGACATAAATAGTAACCGAGGAGCTGAATACCAACCAGCAGACTTTTTCACTCCAGCTAGAAGACAATCTATAGCCCCCAGATTTTTTTCCCACTGTTTTATTTAGACAACAGGGACAGTCTTCTTCGTGGTTTGTAATTTCTTTTGTTTGGACTATGTCCAGTTGGCTCAACCAGAGCTCTCACAGCATCACAGAATTCATAAAAAGTTGTTTCATTCTAACGTGTTGAATTCATAGCTCTTCTGTTAAATCGCAGACTATAATTTTCTCAAAACGCCGCATAAGTAGCCGCTCCCAAGTAGGCGGGTCTTGTTCCAACGCCTGAATAAAATGCTGACGTCTCTTCTGATGGCTGATAGACACCGAGTGCTAGTGCCATGGCTGAATTATGGAAATATCTCATGTATCTGTTTACATTCTTTGCTGCCATTATTTCTAATCGATGAACACGTTTATTTGCGTGAGATTTTGATTTCATTTCTTATTTACCGGAAACACTGCAATTGCGGAATATTTATTTTTTGATATTAGCAAAATATAGACAAATATTTTCGCATACATGTAATGGAAACGCAGCTAATGATGCCAATATCTGACTCAATCTTCCCCTTCTGACAATCTTAAGGACGCCTTTAAGATCTTTAGCAAGATGACACTAAAGATGATTTTCTGAGGTGTTCCTGCTTTGTGGTAAGTTAAGAGTGATCTGGTCTGCTGATAAGGTCTCTGGGAACTCAAACTGAGGATATTCAACATGTTGGATTGTCTTGGCCCGATACTGCACTACTTCTTCTGGGGTGTCCCCAGTACATCAGTATCCTTGTTTTACCATTTTTAAATAGAGCTGAGGAGCAGGGGTAGCAGGGTAGAAATCATAGCGTTCTATCAATATTCTCTTTTGTTACAATTAAAGAGTTTCTGGTCAAATCAGGTTAGTTGGGTTCATTGGTGATTTTTTTTTTTTTTTTTAGCTTTTTTTTTTTGGCTCAACCAGAGCTCTCACAGCATCACAGAATTCATAAAAAGTTGTTTCATTCTAACGTGTTGAATTCATAGCTCTTCTGTTAAAGCAATCCTAAAGATCCACAGTTGACCTACAAATATGACATATGACAGAGCATGACAGTTGTTCTAGTTTTACTTAATCAGTGGTCTGTTGGAAACAGCAAGGCTTCTTCATATATAGTAGTCACGTGACAGCATTAAGTGGGTCTCTGTGCTCATCATCCCCAAGAGGATTCCTTATCTTTAAACTGTAGGCCTTTTACTTAGTAGATAACACAACTATCAAAGTGTGTAGAGTGTGCATGTATTGGAGTTTTCTGCTGCTCCATTTGCACTTTGGTGTAATATCAAGTGTGTTTGAGTAATTGTATCTGTCTGTTATGTGTGTGTGTTTACGGCAGGCACCCCTACAGAGTAGTCATACGCACGACACAGGCAGGTCACAAAGAAATTATGACTCCGGGTGGAAAGGCATAGTGCCATTTCACCCGGTTGGAGACCCCCACCAAGGTCAAGGAAGACGTCCCTGACAAGGACCCAGCTTAGATCTCACCAGAGAAAGTGTGATAAAATTATTAGACAAAGAAACTAGCAGTGTGTTCCTTTGATTAAAAACGTATTAAGAGTGGAAAGGATTCAGAGTTGTATAAAACTCTGCAGAAGACCAAAAAGGAGGAATTAATTGAATGTGAATTGCCTTTACACTGGGATTTGGCACATCCCATAAGTGGGATGTGCCAAATCCCACCTATAGAGCACCTCAAACAGACACCAACTCCACACACTTACAGTGATCATGGCATTCTGCCCACTTTCACCAGGACTGATAGGATTTTGAACCAGCATTTTACATTTCAGCCAGGTCTCTTATTCAAGTGATAAGAGTTCGAACAGGAGCATCCAAGAACGCTGCAGGACTGAATTCTGTGCATCAGCTCTGAGTCGCTCCTTGCTGAGGCAATATAAGCTTTCATCTTTTTGATACAAGTTAGAAGAAATTGTCTCACTGAGCCTGTACGCTTTTGTAGACTTCCAAGAGAAATCATATACTTATGCACACACAGCTTGGATCCCAATAGGGGAGAAGTTGACTCTTCTCCCATAACTTTACGTCTTAAAAAGAGTCAGAAGGAAAACCGAAGGAGAACATGAGGAAAAGAAAAATGCAATCTGTAAATAAACAGACAAAGGAGAAAACACGGAGGGAGAAAATGTAGAAAATATTGCAAGAGAAAATAAATCAATGTATGATGTAAAAAAAAAAAGCACCAGTAACTAAAAAAAATAACATAAATACAAAGCATGAAAAAAATGATGAAATATAGTGTGGCAGTAAATGACACAGCCACATTGTATAAATACAGAATACAAAAAAATGAGAATAAAGGGAAAACTAATTAATGAAACAAAACAGTAAGATTGTAAAGTAAAAATGAAATATAGAATATAGTAATATAGAATTACTTAATTCTATATTACTAATTTTGGCAAGAACAGCCACCATACACTTAACTATGAATAAGAAAAAAACAAACATGAACATAAAGAAAAATCCAAAGTCCATCTGGCTTCCCAGTAAATATTCTTTGGGTATTTAGTCACAGTATTAGTCTACTATAAGGCACATAAACTAACAAAATCTCAGCGTATCTATGTGTCTCAAAAGCTGAGAACAAACGCTTTGCAACTACCCTGAGTGTTGCAAAAAGAATAATCAGATCTAGAGATATTTTTTAATGTCAGTTCAGGATAGAACTCTGACAGACCACCACAGGAGGACTGAGAGGAATTTAAGGATACTTGGATGCTTTTTCTGGACCATCTTAGGTCCAGACTTTAATACTCATTGCTGACATTTGTTATTTATTTATTTATTTATTTATTTATTTATTTATTTATGCTTTTGCATGTTGTTCTTGCACTTTATAGTATTATTTATATATAATAGTGTTTGGTAGTGTCTAATATAAAAAAGGTGGGTAACTATTATGGGTGAATCGATAAATTCACCAATTGATAAATCGGCTACAATTTTTTAAATTTTGGGAAATCAGTGATCAGCCAATACGTAATTTACTTATTTCTTATTTACCTCAGCAAAGGTCTAAAAATCAACCACTGTCTTCTTTTGTTCTCCGATGTGAGATGGTTAGCTGACAGACTCACCCAACAGGTCATGTCTGCACTTTTTTGCTGCCAACAGTAAAAATGTGTCCATTTAAAAATAAAAATTTTTAAATTATTTTTTTTCTCTCACAGAAACTCAAGAGTGATGTTCCAACATTTTACTACTTTTTGCATGGCAGCTGTTGCTAACTCAGCGACTTTCTTACTTTATTTAGCAACATTTCAGAAAAGAAAAATCGATATTGACCAAAATCTGAAACGCCAGCTCAGGCTTTGTATAGATGGTGATCCGTGACTGGCCAGAAAGCTGCAAATGGTGCACCCCTGGCAACTACTCAAATCACACAGTCAGTGCATCCCAATGAGCAACTAAAATAAATTTTATGGCTTTCGTAAAGAACAGATTATCCAGGGGCCTGTAGCACAAAACAGGATTAGAAGTTCATCAACGGAACTTAAGTTTCATCTCAGGATTTTCAGCATGATCAACCTGGGTCACCTTACCTGTCACCATTGTAATTTATGCCAGAGACCTAGTCTACTTTAAAGCAGGTTGGGTTTCCATATTAGAAATCAAGAACTAGAATGCACTACCTCTCAACCAATCAGAGACTTGAGCTATCCGAGGTACACCGTTACATGTCAGGTCAGCAGAAAATCTCTGAGATCATTCAGCAGAAAAGATATGTGAACATCCAAGAGAATGAATACTTTTTATAGACAATGTAGCTGGATCAATAATACAGTTCTGGCAATCACATTTGGAACCAGGGTTTCACAAAATTAGAATTGACAACATGCTCCTAATATTAAGGTGGGTGGCTGAAATAGAACCAAAAACATTAGCTTGACCCATTAAGCCAGTTTACTGGTAATATGTTAATGTTTTTTGGAGTTTTTTTTATCTTTCTCCACCTTTTCAGTAAATGTGAACCTAAATGTATCTAGTTTTATCACGGTCAGAGCATTTCAGTTCCCATTATCTGCAGCAGAGTTTCACACACATGACTCCACTGCCAGGACTTGGCTGCGGCTGGGTTCAGGCCTTCCACTTGGCGAGGTGGCGAGGTGAGAGTCAGGCCTAGTGTGAAACAGAGGGTCACTTTCACACTGGCTCGCCCAAGCAGCAGGTATGCTCTCTAAACTGTCTCTGTTGCACAGAAATTAGCCGGCACTTTCGAAAAAACACTTCTAACCAAATCAACATCACCAAGCCAAAGAAATCTGCAGTTTTCTACTCAGAAAAAAAAAAAACAAGCACAAGGGCTAATTCCACTGATTAGCTAATCCTCACACTGAAGAGGAAGTTCTTTGTAGTATGACATGGAAGGGAAAACAAGACATAAGCAAACTGTCAGCTCTTAGAGGTAAAAGGATAGAAAATACTGACAGTCAGTTCCCAAAACCACACACACACACACACACACACACACACACACACACACACACACACACACACAAAACTCAACCACGCAGTTCTTTCACTGTAACGCAGTGAAAGAACTGCTTTACAATAATAATAAAAATATATTGCAGCATGTTGACGTAGTTTTTCACATGGCATAGGATGATGGCTGTTCTCAGTGAAAAATCACACAGTCACTTTCAGCACTGACATTTTTCATAATCTTCTCTATGTTGTTCTCCTGTGTTAACAATAATGGAAAAATCACGATATTTTACTGATAGTTTTGCCTCATGAGACTTACTGATAATACTGGCATCATTCGAATAATAAAGATGTTATACAACTAAACTTTCCCAGGTTTGCTAATAGCTGGAGAGGAGAGGACCCAAACCTACAGGAGTTCATTATCCACACAGAGTGCTTCTTTTTCTGTTGATTTAAACAGAAATTTATGTTGGCTAAGAACAGAGCTGCCAGTGTTACTCAGGAAATCAGCGTTAAGACAAAGCAGTGGCTGTGCTGAAGCACAACTCAAGCCTCCACCCCTCAACTGCAGCTTCCTCTCCCACATCAGTCCCAACCTGCAGCTCCCTCCCAGAAAGTGGGACACTCACTAAGCACAAAATGGCTCAAAGATCGAAACCAAGAGAAGAGAGGGCTCAGTGTTTGTAAAAGTCATTGCTGTGGAGAGCGACGGTGGGTTTTAGAGGTACCAAAGCACGCAAAGAACGCAAAGAGTGCTGAATGCGAGTAAAATGTAATTGTCTTTGCAACAAAATGCATTACCACAAAGCCAACAGGGAGACAGTAAGTTGTGCTGGAGGGGAGCACGATCGATTAATGGCTGAAACGCAAAAGCAGGTTGAGACCCAGCATTGAAGCTGATGCTTTATCTTAGTCTGTGCACTTTGAGAATGGCAGTACCCTAGCAACAAGGATGGTTGCTCTCCTTTAGCTTCCACACCGTATCTTTCCAAAAGAGCAGACCATGAACAGGAACCACATGTATGGGACTGGCAGTGCGCCAAAAACTGTACTTCAACAGGACGAGGTCTAGAGCTGTTCTATTGGGAGGGTGACTTTAAAGCACTTCTGTTGTAATCTGGAGCTATGTAGAAAAAAATACATGAATCCTCTATAGGGCTAGCAGAGCACCCCATAGTATGACAGTAGAGAAAACACAACAATGGAAGTTTGCTGGTATATGGACCCTCTAAAAGCACCAACAACAGTTTGGTTCAAATTTCACTTTCAAGCATCGTCATGACGATTACAACCACTCCCTTTGTCATACTTAAGTTCTGATACTGATTTCAGTTACTTACAAATAGAAACCAGGTTATAGTTTAATTACTCATTAAAGACAATAAACTCAATGCAATGCTTGAAAACTCTAATGTTAAGTGAGAGTAACTTAATTCAGGTCATAAGACACTGCAGACTGAAGTCGGCTCCAAATGCAAGAAGTGGCCCATAAGGGATGTCATTGTGGGTAAATACAATGACATCTGTCAAAACAAATGCATGTGTCTAGCTCTAGAAATTCCTCGTAGTCTTTTGCCAGCGATAAATGAGAGGCCCAACAACTGTTAAAATCTGACGCCACTCCATTTTTGTTCACATATGATGAAGTAATGTGTCTTCTTCAGAGGTTTTTATGTTGTTTCTTTCACAGGTTCTTGGTGGAGCGCCACCACAGGCAAAGGGGTAAACTAGTGAATCAAAGGGTTTGGTTCATTTGACATAGTCAGTGTAATTTTGGTCCCCAACTGAACCAATTCTTCAGAACTATCAAGTCTGAAAGCATCCTTAAAATCAGCTCTTTGTTTTGAACATCATGCAGTTGAATGATTGATATTCTCAGCTGCTTTTTGACTGTGGCGAAATGTTGTAAAGATGGGAGGACACTACAACCTCTCTCTTACTGTTAAAGTCTTTTTCCAAAGGAAAAACTAAAACAGCTAGCAATGCACACAAAAAGTGTCTGCACCAACTGCAGCCAAATGGCTCTCTGAGGGTGCAGCTGACATAATCTCAGACAGTAGAGCAATCATCAACAGTCAATAGCTGGGACCTTATCAGGACATCCCTACTGTAAATATTGTCCCATATTTCATCCAAAGCGTAGAGTGGCTCTTACTGATGAAACTTGCATTATTTTGTTCAAAGGGAAGAGTCGTCCTTCCCTTTTCGACACAAGGCCTGTGTCAGCTCGGTGTGGGCTCACATGATTGCTCACAAGTTTGTGGCCACATTTTCTGCGGAAATTAACTCGGACAGCAGTGTTAATAATTCGCTTCAACTAGTCTGCTTCCACTAACCAGTTTTTGAATTCATGCTTTTGCAGAGTGTTTGTCAGACATGGTGAGAAAATGCCAACATTTGTACGATTCTTTTCAATATACCTACAGATTCTCCAAAAACAAAAATAGCTCCTTGGAAACTGCAAAGTTGTTGTCAACGGAAGAAGCTGTCTGTAGAAAAGGGCGGCGCTCTCTCCGTGACCATTTTGTTTACCTATATGCTCAGGGACGTGGCATATACTGAAACATGAAAGGTGTCCCCGAGTGGTCTGCGGTGTGTGTGAAAGGTGTGTGCAGAACCACGTCACCATGATGTTTGTTCAGCTTTGGATAAAGGATGGGAGGAAAGGAGAAAAGGAAGTAAGTCATGGATCAGATGGGTCCTTATTTTCCTTTCTTGCCTCGGCAAAATAAAATTAAAAAAAAAGGCGTAAGATGCTCACAGCCACTACTACAGGCACTGATTGGTTCTCTAAACCTAGTGGAGTCCTGCCACAAGCAGGTTAGAAACAAAGAATTCTACTTAATTCTCAGTTGAACTTTGGACAGGATCTGATAAAAACAGCATCTCAGTGCTATTAAGAACAACCAGCTGAAAAGTGCTTCGCTTATAATTCACAAACTAGGAGATCTAAAAGGATGTTTAGAAGAACTCTTTGAAATAAGCTGGCAAAGATAGCAATGACTGCATTTAATTAGACGCCCACATTAGCAGACATTTTTTACTTTCAGCCTATTAAGAGCTGATGTGGATGGGAAAGAAGTGCTTTCTGTACATTTAACCTACATCAGCGTAACACAAAACAAAACAATGCAATTTCCATACTCCTTTATGACAGTAGGCTAATTGCATGTTTTTACATTTCCTCTGTTTTATTTATTTATTTTTTGCTTTGTTCTTGTTCAGTTTTTGTTCCTGCAGCTACAGCTGGAAAACACCCACGCTCAGTCCCTGCTGCCTCTGGCTCCGTCAGCAGCATCAGCAGTAAAAAAAAAAAAGAAGAAAAAAAAAAGCAGGTTAACCGGCTCGAAAAAATAATGTATGCTGCTTTATATGCAGAGATGAGGAGAAAGAGATAAAGCTGACAAGATAAGAACAAAACCCTCATATTTCTCTGTGATTCATCCCTATGGGTCTCTCTCTCTCTCTCCCTCTCTCTCTGTCGGTAACCTGAAGTCGGCCTCTCACAGCTGCTGCTCTCATTCTCCTCCAACGAAACACCCACACTCATTTCAGTGCTGCACAGGACACACACAAGCGTGCACGCACACATAGATACACACCAGGGAAGCACAGAGTGTGTGCATAAGAGTGTGCGAGTGAGGGTGTAAATCAAAGAGAGATAGTGACAAAGCATAAGAGAGAGAATGGACATTTACTGTAGCAACAGGAGTCATGTATGTGGGGTATATTCCTATGCCATGCGTGTTCTGTAGCTCAGGTTACTCCATAACTGCCCCTGTTGTGAATACAGCAACAGCTGAGTGGGGCTAAACAAAATGACAGTAAACTGAAATAGCACTTGCTGCTCTGGAGTAATTTGAGAATATTTAGCATGAGATTTATCAACCAGTAGCAGCTTTACCTTAGACAAGTTCAACCACAGGTTTTCTCTTTCTTTTCTGATGGTTTTCACTGTGAACCACCTGTTGCTCTCTGCTTAAACAACAGGAATCTGAGTAAATGTGCTTGGGAAGATTGTTGTGCCATACGCATACATTTAATAACATAAAGTTACAATTTTGGGGGGGGCGTGGGAGGGAGGTTGCCATTATTCAAGACCCAGATGACAAACTGCAAGTGTTTGAGGCTTGATGATTGTTTATATTATGAAGATGCTTGTTGCTGTAGATTCTGGGTTTGTTTTATCCTCTCTTTCTGCAGGTGTAGAAGCAGACTTCTAGGGTGTTTTCTTGAATTTTACTTCCCTTTTTCCCTTTCTTTTCCATTTCTGTGTCTATATATATATATATATATATATATATATATATATATATATATATATATATATATATATATATATATATATATATAAATAATCAGTGTATATGCAAACATTTTAATTGTTTTAGAACTTTCAGATTAGTATCTTAAATAAGAAATTGTTCTTAATGTTTTTCCTGGTGAAAAAAAAGGTTCAACTAACTAATAAATAACTAAATACAAGTATTCAAAACTGCATATATATCACAAGCCAAGATGTGATGTACATGTTTAGTACAGTAAGGTTATTTACTCTGTAATTATTAAATCTTTGTACCACGCCAAAACAATTACCTTATCTGTCTTTTTAAAATTGAGTTATGTTTGGACACTGTTTAAATTCCATGTTCAATGTATACGCATACATTTAATAACAGAAGTAACTTTACATTTAAAAAATTATAGAGAAAAACACCTTGTCTTCCAAAAAAACTTTCATTTTCGGATTGGATGTACTGCTATATTTATGACCTCTCTCTCTAGCTCAGACATACTTTTGAGTATTCTGGCAGCAGTTTGAGCTTTTTTTCTTTTTACTAATCTGACACTAAATTTCATTAACATATTCACAAAAACTGACATGCATAAAACTTGTTGGCTCTTGTTTTGTTGGACTGAAGCTTTCTAAAGGTTTTCTCCAGCCCTTCACACCATTACCTAAATATAGTAACACCAAAGAAAAGTACGGATTTGATTCATTAGCTGCTTAGCATTGGACAGTACTGAAATGCTATAAAGACAGTTTATTATAAATAGGATTCTTATGACAATTTCAGCAAATTCTCATAAGAGAACTTCTTCTCATAATGCCTTATGAGAAGTAGTTCTCATAAGGCATTGAGGCAGGAAAAGGAAGAAATACACTGAGGCAAACTGAAATTTATGTTAAAAATAAACATTTATTTTTAACAGAAATGGTGGTCTTGTTCTACCATACCCAACTACCATAAATTTTGATTTTGTGTGGTGGGGAGCTCATCTTTTAGCATGTCTGGTTTTCCGAAGGTGATCCAGTGTCATCTATGAGACTTCCTGATCAGTCACTCCCAGCTGATGGCTTTGAAACTCCCCTGTTTGTGATTTTCTTGCCTGTTTCCATTCCTGTCCTCCTGAAGAAAGAGATTTCCTGGTTTTGCATGACTGTACCAGGAAACTTTGCATAAAATAAGTTTCTCCTTTTGTTGATGACCACAGCAGACTAATTGCTATCTTAACGACCTGACATACTTCTCCAAATAGCCACGTTTTATACTGCTTTTACACTGTGTTTGGCTGAGGTCAACAACCCCGTTCCACTCTGGGAGGATATAGAGTTTCCACCACAGTCTCTTAGAAGGTGATGGCGTCCTGTTTACACACCATCAACTCAGAAGTGAAGAAGAAAAGAACAAACAAGAAAGAACAAAGTGATTCCTCATGAGAATAAGAGTGTAGTTTTTGTCTCCACGCGGGAAAAATAGCAGATCTCTCCTCACTATATTGCTTCTTTTTCTTTCCATCTGACAGTTGTTTTCTTCATCTTCCACCATTCAATTGCTAAAGTTATTATTTTGCATACAAGTGCACATGGATGATGCGGACACAAAACAATGTGGGATACTCTCGCACATCCACAGAAACCCCTAGCGGTCCCTAGTGGGTAAGAAAAAGATGATGACTGTTACGTCACTGAGATTTTGCGCTTGAGTAGACATTAGAGAAGACCAAACAGTGATGTCCAGTCAGGGGACGCAGTCCAGTCACCTGTCATCATGACAAGAGAAAATACATTTTTATTTACTTGACTCTTCCGCAAATATGTTTTCTGTATGATTTCAACATTTTTATAACAAGTTCGGCTGTGGCGAACCTTCCCGTTTCAATTTGTATGGTCCATTCTAGTTTGCAACCTCTGCATCTTGTTTATTGCAGCATCAACATGTGACAAATTAGCCTTTATGAAGCTTGGTTGATTGGCTCCAAGCCAGTAGATGAGAACACGCCTAATTCACATTTTCTTGAACAGTTTGCATGACAATTGGATGGATGGAAACATGACTGGTGCCTCACCAGACATGAATCATCACAGAGACTACAAAGTATAAATCAAGTTTTTAGGCCTCAAACCTGTTAGCCCTGTCCTAAGAGATACAACTTGAGAATGGTGTGACAAGTCATACACTTTTTGTCTACAAATCAACATTTTCAGTCATAATAAGGTGCCGTAATTTAAAGGATGGTATTAAATTAAAGTGTCACATCATCCAGTCCAGGTTGCACCAGTCACCAGACTGTCTGTATCTCTCGGAAGGAAACCCAACGCCTGAATCACTGCCTACACCGACTTAGTGGGTTGGCCATTGCTGCAGTGGTGAAGAAGATATTTTAAATATCGTTGTATATATCGGCATAATATAATATCGCCATTAATTCCAGGCCATGTCGCTCAGCCTTAATCTCAGCAAACAAAATCGTGATGATGGTAACTGGACAATGTTTTCTGAGACACATTAAAAATATCACTTCTATTCCATTATTATGTTTAGAGCCTGTTTACTAGTTTTTTCAGCTCAGCAAATGCAGCATTACATGGTTATTAGAATAAATTTATGATTATGGACAACAGGTACACAAATAGGAAATATTAATTATTACAGAGGCAGACGAAAAATCAAAGTGAAAAGGAAAGGGAAACATTTGCTCACCTTGATTCAAACATAAAGCATCACAGGGACTATTGAGCTAACCATTAGAGCTGCACAATATTCCGTGGATATAGCATCATTAACAGTGGGAGTAATATTATTTTAACACTATTTGGAATGCAATAATCGTTGGCTTGTATGTTCCAAAAACATCAAGTAAAACACCGAGCTTCTCCAAGGATTCCCACTCCAACCACGTTTGCTTTAAGTGCAAATATTTGCATAGCTATTAAGCAATTTACAAACAGTGTGTTTTACGTAATTATGCACCTGGTGCAGAGAAATGCAATATTTCTGACATCGTTGGTATGGAAATGTAGACCAAAGTGCAAATAAAAAAAGGAAAGGAGGAGGGGAGTTGGAGATAGGATTAAGAGTGGAGGAGAGTTAGAATGATAGATGCTGTGACCTACTTCCTCAGCTCCCTGCCTACTGCTTTGACTCACACTGACAATTTTCACAGGACACAGAAAGGCAAAAGTACCAAGAGCCGACCAAGATCATGGGATTTCTTCTAACAACAATGTCAGACAATTCCATTCTGGTCTGTCCCTCTTCTTGGTATTCAGCAACATGTAGTTTTCTTCAAATATAAATTACAGATGGTAGTAGACGTGGGTTTGGAAGACCTCGAATACTTGTCTGTGTTGTAGAGGATCTTCACTGAAGATGGTCTGTTGTTACATCTTTATTTTCGTACCATCAGCTCTAGAGGCTCCAGAACATTCAGAAGAAAAGAATCAAATCTTCTTCAGTGGCAACAATGAAAGATCTAAGATGGAAACTCTGAGTAACAGAGTACAGAGGAATAGAGCAAATACAGATCTATGTAGGGGTACACCAATAAATTGGTCCGGGTTTCCTTAGTTTTCTATGATTGAACACTTACAGGAAAAAAAATCTTATCTACCTCTGCAAAAGTAAGAAATTCAGTCCCTGTCCATTTTGTTCTGGCCGACTGAAAGACCAGCCCACCACATCACATTTGCATATAACACCAGTCACCACACTGCTGCCAACTTAGCTACTTTGCCACAAAGTTTCACCACTGCACCTATTTGGCTTCAGTTTCATAAACTGTCCGATTGATGGGTAATCATTTATCCAGGCAACTACAGAGGCAACCACTGTCCACAAGAACATCATCCTCATAGAAGTGCCTTCTTGACCTACAGCAAGGTCCACCAGCGCGGTGCCCATGGTGACCAGGTTGCCCCTGAAGACGACATGAGTTGCCCTTAGAGCTGTTCCAACAGTAGATAAATCCTTAAAAATAGATTTAGTGTGTGTATCAAGCTGGTAGCCCATCCTATTAGCCAGTACCCATGCAGCAGCTCTCACTTGTTAAAAGTTTGAGAAATCCTTTAATCTCCAGGGCAACCAGTCAGCTGTACAAAACGCCTGGGTGGACTCCAGAGCTAAGTCACACTCCTCCTTGCAGTTAGTATTTCCAAGCTGCCGAACTTCCCCTCCCCATGACTCCCCCACTCAGCTCCTTCAGACTAGCCAGCAGCAATTAGCAAA
Source organism: Poecilia mexicana (assembly GCF_051168715.1). Classification (NCBI taxonomy): domain Eukaryota; kingdom Metazoa; phylum Chordata; class Actinopteri; order Cyprinodontiformes; family Poeciliidae; genus Poecilia; species Poecilia mexicana. The sequence goes on from NW_028263375.1 coordinate 31,611,853, forward strand.
CACCTGGTGGAACTAAGCATCAGCTGAACTCTTTATACAAGCTTCTCAGTGGTAAAAACATTATTAAAGGCTAACATTACAAAGTTAAATGTCAACTGGCATTTATATAACAATTGAAGGTAACAAATTACTTGACTGTGCTATAAAATGGCACTTTATGCCTGGAAAAAACATAATACTGCCTCCTTTAAAAATGAGAAAAACTGTCTTGGCAGATAATTACATGCTATTTAAATTAAAAACATAAAATTTTAGGGGAATTTATAACTTAAGTAACAGAATCCCAACCTTTGTTTTTGTTTTGTTAGATAGCATTTGTTAAGCGATTCAGACAAAAAGAATACAGTAATGATTTGAATAATCCTCACTTGCTGCCGCAGATACATTATCCACACACTCAGACATGCTCTTTGATTTCTCTGATAACTTCGCCCCCCTGGGAACACATCCATCTTCTTAACTGACTGTGCGTGCACATGCTCTCACACACGCACACACACAGGCTGTAGAAGCAGAACTGACTCAACTATTGGACCGTACCACTTTCACCATAACAGGGGCATGGTTGTGGCGAGTCTTTTCAGCCTCCTTCCTGTGTTGAATGTCGGGTGGGTGGCTGGCTGTGAAACATGAGCCTGGGAGCTTATGAGGAAGGGTCTGGGCTGGAGAGCCGAGGTGGGGGTGAAGGGTTCTGGTTGCTAGGCAGCCAGACGATCGGAGCAGGATGCTCATTGGCTCGTGGTGAGCAGGGAAGAGCGGGTAGAACAGACGGGACTCTGTCATAAGCCAACGTTAACGACTTGTTTTGTCAAACCGAACACAGAATCGCTTCCATTACAGTGACAGCAGGATGTGTTACAGATCATCATGATCATCGAGTGTTTCATTTGTGAAGCAACGCTCATGCACAAACTTGGTCACAACGATGGTGGGGAAAACAAAACATTTTATTTTCTGAAAATCTTTAATAAGCGTGGACATGAGGATGATTTTTTTCTTGAATTTTTGGCTGCCTTAAAAAAAAAGAATCTCTAAACTTCAGCGCTCGGCCGATGATTGAATCTGCTGGTAATTACAAGGGAAGAGAAGAAAAGCACTGAGTGACACAAAGAGGTAGAATCTCCCAAACACAGAGACTTAAAAGAACAAACGGGAGATGAACAAGGGCATAAAAAAAGAATTAAAAAAACATCACTGTCACTGTCTGAACAGAGAGTGAGAAGCTGGAAAAGCCCAGCAACAAGGCATGCCTTAAATAGCTAGACGGTAGGAAATAACATGACGCTGAAGAAAGTCTAATAGCTCTGAGCATGTGTTGCGTTGCACTAAGCATGCATAGCCACAGTGCTGACAGCTACTTTAAGTCATATGTTATAGCGCATGACCTACAGATGAAGCCTGACTGTGAGGGGCCGGATGGTGGCTGGCAGACATACCAGCAGCAAGTCTTAATTTCCAAATGCTTCTGTCTTTGGAGAAAGGTAAAGGTTAAACCAAACAGAAAAAGGAACTCCTATCTGGGTTCAGGACTTGTGTGTGTGAGATTCAGCTTAACATTAAAAAGAATTGTGACAGGTAAGAAGAAGCACAAAGCCAGGTGAGTAAAGAGCAGTTCCAGTTAAGACCAAAAATATCCATACACCTGGCAGATTTAACTTTAAAATAATCTTTTATAGCTCTATGTAATTGGGACACACTGCTATGAGAATCTGGGCCGATATCAATATCTGATATTAATTTTGCTGCTTTGGAAAATAACTGATATTGTATGTATCTTTATTACACACATATATAAATATATCCCTACATTTTCAACACCTTTAAAAAAACACTCTGACTTCACCTCTGATTCTCTGTTTCAAACTCCCCACAGTCCTGACTCACCATTACTGTCACATGACCAAACACAACATGACCAACTTCCTCCATTCCCCACTCCAGAAACAAACAGCAACAAGATGGAAATAAGTATCGGTTGTAAATATCGATCCAGTTTTATTTATCAGATCAATATTGATATGTTCAGAAAATTATATTGGCCAAAAGTGATTTTAGTGCCAATATATCATACAACCCCAAGTAATATTCATGTACTGAGAATCAAATTTGGTTCTGATAGAGAATTTGTGGAAGAGGTTAAAATTAGCATGATGGTAAGAAGGTATTTCAATTGCAAAGAGCTGAAGTTTACTAAAGATAAACTGTCAAAACTCTACTGGTTTAATTGCTCTAAAATCACTGAGAAATATTGAGATACTGTACATTTTTAAAATGTAATTAAAAAAAACATATTTTTTCATCACCACTCCTTTATATTCTTTTAGAGTCTTGAAATGTATTCTTTTATGATCCAAAGAAAATCATTTAAAATATAAATCTATTAGTCATTTTGAGATTATCTTTAAATCAGTACAGCACATAACATCTGTATTGTCCACCATGGGTACCATACCTCATATAAGTAACAGGTTGTCATGGCGACTTGAAGCTCAGCGAGTATGGTGTTAAATTGTTCTCTTTTTTTTTAACTGCTACCATTATGAACGGATTGATAAAACTGTGACTTGCTCATGCTAGCAACAACACTTCCAGGAAGTCTGGCTCAGCTTCAGAGAAAAACTTCCTCTCAGAGTGCTACCTTAGCTGAGAGAGTATGTGCCAACACCCTCTCGCTGCAATAAAGAGATTTGAGAAAAATGAACAAGTTCTTCTCCCAGCAGAAATGTTAAAAGTAAAAGAGCGGCATGTTTCATTGCTACATTTATGTAGCTTGTTGCCTTCATAAAGAACGCACCGCTTCAGAACCGACAAAACCGAGCTGTTAAATATAACTTACGGAATCTTCCTTGCTAATAGTGAAACTGGAAATCTTTTTATTACAGCAGCACAACCTCACACTGAAAATGTTAATCCAGGTACCCACCAGAATGCTATGTAGATTGTTATACTTCCCTTACAATCCTTCTCAGTGAGAACATAAACTTTCATCCATAGTTTTTATTTATTAACTATTTAATAACAGCTACAATACTGCTGTGCATGCTTGTTATGGCCGGTCATAAATGGTTGTTGCTAAGATACTTATCTTCCCCGTCTTTTCATTTATCATTCTTTGTCAGCGAAATCACCCCATAAGGTCATTTTCACAAGGATCAAATAATGTAAGCTGCGTCTGTATAATTCAACTCTCCCACGGAGAGGAGGAACATAACAGTTCCAACGAGCCTGACAGTCTGTCCCACTGCACAAGCTGTGCTGAGGTGCGGCATGCCTGATTTTTGTTTTGGTTTTTCAGTATTAAATGAACTAGTTCAGTGTGATAACTGTTGAATGAGGGAAAATGCTAACATAACGGTGTTTAAGTTTGCTACGTATGCTGCCATATCTAAATATGTAAGCTGTGTGGTTTTAAACGTGAGGAAATATGTAAGATTTTGTGAAACATCACGTTCACACTTTTGTAGTATATGTGTCACTTTTGATACACTCCCATATCAGTGACTGAGTGTTGGGGGAAATTCAGTGTTCTGCTGCATCACAGTGAGGTCCATTCCTTTTGTCTTGATGTCATTTTCTTGTTTTATGTACTTTGTTTTTTCATATTTTAAGATTAACTGATCATCTGGCAATGAAATCTCAAGTGTAGCCTCCAAGTGGTCAGACAACTATTAACCAAAATAAACAGAAAACATTTTAGTCAAAGTTTCAAGCACGCAAATGTGTGTGCTTTATCAGCATACACAGCAAAGCATACTGTGAAATCAAAAAGTGTTTCTGATGGGTCACTGCTGCCATTTTTACATACAGACAAGTGCAGTGTACATGTCTGTCCAAGACAAGTCCATCACAGCCAAGTTTAGCTGGTGACCAAACAGTGCGTGCTGCAGTATTAAATGTATATTAGGCAAAGGTGGAAGGTTACTTTCCATTAGCATCTTGTCTTCCTATGCCAGGGGAAAAGGCAGACAGTAGTTTGAAGAGGAAACAAATGTTGATCTGTCACTGTTCTTTTGTTCTTTTCATTAGAGTAATCCCTCGTTTCTTGCGGGGGTTGTGTTCCGAAAATAACACGCGATGAGTGAAATCCGCAAAATAGTTACCTTTAGTTTTTACAATTATTATAACGCATAATTAAATACTCTACATTGAAACCAAAGTACAAAACCTGTTTTCAGGTCAGCGGGTGTGTGTTCATCAATCGGGCCTTAATGTGATCCGGAGTCATGTCACTAAAGTGTCTCCTCCAACCTGCCCCATGAGATTCACAGCTGTATCTATGGCAGAGCGATGGATCTCGTCAAGCGAGCCTCCGGTCGGGTTTTGCGCTGATTCTGGCCACAGTTTTTTCCAGCAGGCATTCAAAGTTTTCAGCTTTCATCTTCTGAATGGCCAATCTGCACTACTTATATTTAAATACTGTAACGTTATTGGCACACAGGTAGAGAAGGAGCTCGGAGACTGTTTAGCCAATCAGGACGCAGAACACAATGCACTGTGAAAAAATCTACACAAAAAAATCCACGAAGCAGCGAGACCACGAAAGGTGAACCGCGTTATAGTGAGGGATCACTGTATTTTATGTCTTCTCTGGCAGTGTGGCACTCAAAATTGTTGGTGAGACCCAACAGATTTACTTTTACAAGTGGAGCAATACGGCTTTCACTACGATGCTCTGCTTGAAATATTTATAAACTTCAATGGAAAATGCTTTGTGTTTATTTCAAATTAATGGACACGGAGATGGAAAGGAAAGGAGAAAAGAATGAAAGACAGGAAGGGAAAAGACATAAGAGTAGAGGAGAGAAAGATGTAGAGAATACAAGTCACCATTCTAGAAGTCTGCTTCTATGTCTACAGAAAGAGAATAAAAACTGTTTCTTTTTTCTACCAAAAACCCCATATAAGCCTAAAAAACTGTTGTTGCCAGGCTGAAGTATTTATTAGTTGTCTTCATCAACACAACAATGTAAATTACTATTTCCTTTAGTGATTCAAAATTAGTCTTAAACATATTTACAACTATGTGTCAAGTTCAAAGCATCATATTCAGAGCCCACCAGTGTAATTCCACCAGTCACATGCTGACAGCGACTGAATAGTGCTTCACAAGACTGATTCACTTAAAAGGGAAAGATTGTGGAGTTGTAATATCATAAGATCTTGTTTCATATCTACTTATCAGCCCACCATTCAGGATTTAGCTGAAATGAGTTTCCTTTTGTCGTAGTTTTGTCACCTGAAGCACCGATAAAAAGAGCAAAAGTATTTATTGACACCTCATCCACCAACACTTTTACACCTAACGGTTCATTATCTCTGCTGCATTTATCTTTACTTCTTACCGCAATGGAAATAAAACTGAAATGTCAAATACATTAAAAGGCTTTGAGTCAGTTTCTCAGATTTGGAGCTGAGTTTAAAATTTGTGCAAATGATAAATTTTGGCCAGCAGAAAGGCACCACTATCCACCTGCTTTAGATCTAACCTTGGACTTTGGCTCATATGTTCGTCCTCTGTGGTGCCAAAAATAAAACAAAATATTGATACTAATGTCAAAGCAGCCTCATTATCTCTGGAAATACCCATTAAGCCGTTAACTTGCAATCACAAAGAAAGTTTGCTTTTCATTCTCACAGCCTTAAAATGTCTTGGCACAGAAGAATGGAGGACTTGTAGTGGCCCGTCATGGTTACCATGTGATGCTTTAGTCTTTTTTGGCTGATCTCCTTACAGCCTTCTTTCTTTCATCTCTAGGATGAAACCTGATACGGTATCTCAGCAGCATTTGACCACATGTTAATTAATCTGCAGCGAAAGAACTTTTTAAAAACGCCCTGCCACCACGAGGAATTGTGAACCTGCCATGAGTGCTACGCTGTGGGAACAGGAGAAAAGGGAAATAGAACATGTAACATCACTGCCAGACTGTAGAGGTTGAGCATAGGTCACCTCTCATCAACCGCCGAAGTGTGACATGCTTTAGATATGCTGAACAATAAGGCTGTGTGGCTGCTTCTGCAGTTACATTAGCTACCCATAAAAGAATATTCAATAGCACTGATAGCCTAGCAGCTGGTGGCCAGATGATACTTTTCTTCTGGCTATCAAGGGGCGTTGGGAGAAAGCTGAAGCATGAAGGGGACGGGGGGAATGGTTTTAATCCCCTCTGTCACAGTGGACTGTTTTGTCTGAGACATCAACCTTCCATTTCTACCGTCCTCCTTTTTGCCTTGGCAGCTCAACATCGGCTAAACTGGAACTGACAGCTCAGGATTCAAATTTCTATAAAGCACTTAGTTTTTAAATGAAAGATATTCTTCTGTCTTTTTTTTCATGTCTTTCTCAGATGGACTCGTTTGTGACACAATAAATAGATACATTGTGCCGGAGTTGCAGAGAGAGACGGATAATAACCATCCCCCCATAAAAAAGACGGGGAAGAACTTTAACATCCGCAGAAAGCATATGAGAATGGCTGGTGAAAAAAAACAAAAAAAAACAAACGTATTTAGAGTGGAAGAGATGTCAGACTGTCAGAGTGGAAGAAAACATAGTAGACCCAGAAAGACTGTCAGGGGAAAGGAAATTCAGTAAAGATTCAAACTACTCCCTGGAGCTGATGACGCTGTGTGTGGAGGCAAGAGGTCCAGTTCAGTATCAGCGAGGCTGTGGATGGCACAGGGAAATAAGCTCAGTATGAGCAGACCATTCCTGTCTGTTCGGCTCATTCAGACCAATCAGTCCTGCAAGGGTTTGGGACCGTTCTAGAATGAATGATCCACTACCGGATCACAATACACGTTCAGTTTTCACAAGTGTTGATAGTATTTTTTTTTTCTACAGAAATTCTTTGTGTTACACACAAAAAAACGCTTTGGAGGACAAGCCTGAAGTGGAGCACGGCCAAGCTGAGACGACCTAAATCCAGAAGTGCAGCGAGAGAAGGTTCTGCAAGGGTTTGTTCAGAAATAACTCAACTCGTTCTCCGTCTCCTGGAGAACAACAAAACTTCAAGTTCAGTATTTAGTAACCACAGATCAGTACATCATCCATTAAAAGTCCTGCTGCCCTCAGCTCCCCGCTGGTGAAGTCATTGAGGACAGTGAAGTTTTAGACTGTGGAACAGATTTTAGAAATATAATGCTTTGGTGGCAAGATCTATGCTAATCTTTATTAGCATAGACAATTAAGCATAGGAGTGATAAAGCAGTCCCGACTTCCTTCATTTAAGAAGATCGGCAGGCGGCTGATACACGTAAGATAAACCTTACCCACTTCCACAAATCAGCCATTGTCACTTTTTGCTCTGCATGAGAGAGGGCTGCCTGACAGACCCACCCACCAAATTATGTTACACGTTATTGTGTTGCAAGTTAGCTATAGTCACCCTACTGTTGCGACTTCATCACTATGTTGCATGTTAATTGTTTTCATTCAGAAATTTTGCACATGCAGAACGCTTGAGCGTAAAAACAATTCTTTTACTTGTCCTTTTTTCCATTTTTGCCTTTTTCCTCGCTGTGTCGGCTATGCTACACATAGGTCTGTTCCATAGCAACTGACTGATAACTCCAATAATGTATCAGAATTCAACAACAAAAAACACAGCAACATTTCATACACAAAGAACGGAACATTCAGTCCGTTCTATTATGTTTTATGAGCATCTGAACACAGCAGGGGTTGATTAGTTAATTTAAGCACCGGCTCTACCGATGATCTGTCAAACAGTAGGTGTGTGGGTCGCCTTTTCTTTTTCTTACTGATTTGAAACACACCGAATTCTGTAGCACATCTACATGCTGCAAATCCACAGACCTTCTTATCTTGTAGTCGTAGTGTTGGCAATTAATACAATGGATCTTGCAAGTGTGACATCAACTAGCAACGTGTCGATATTTAGGCAAAAATATTGGTATTGGTCAAAACTGTAATCGGTGCACCACTATTTAAGCAGTCTCTAGCTATTTTTGGCTTGTCCTCTACACACTCATCACTGTCATCTTAACTATACAAAAATAGGAATCTTAAAGTGTCTCCTTACTTTTGGTCATTGCAATTTACAAAGTACTGAGGAACAGCAAAACGACATTTAATCATCTGTTCAGATCTATAATAAACAGATGGGTAGTGACAGACAGAGATGCTCTGAGAAATTGGCTGGTTACTAGATTTTAAGTTTGAAACTATAACTCCAATCTTTTTCAATTCAGTAAATGCACCATAGACGAGCACAACAATAACACTCTTCGGTGCAAGAGAAGACTTACCTAATGACAGTATCAGTACGGTGTTCAAAACAACATGTATACACACGTAGGTTGATTATTCAGGCTGCCACTTAAATTAGTTTACTGGAAGTTTGTCTGTTTTATCTGATTGAAGCGTTCAGCGAATCACAGAAACAGGCTGGATTTGAAAAAGTTAGTCATCTGTGAATCTCACACTTAAGGTAAAGCTCTGCTCTTCTTTTCCAGGAACCAGGGCAGTTCTCTGTGGCAGTTTTTCTCCTTGCTGCTTTTTTCACCCCAGGCACCAGAGCTACATCACACACAGCAGAAATCTACCAAAGAACGTCTAATCTTCATAGAATTACTTGGAGAATAGAGCAACGCCCCGGAGAAAGTATTAAAAGTAAAGTTAGAATATTTTAATGCAAATACAAAAAAAAACAAAAAAAACAATCCCAGGACTGTGGATCATCCAGTTTTAGGTTTAAAACTGGATGTGCAAAATGTGCAAACTTTAAATCCATTTAAAGTTTGCACATTTAAAGTTTGTACATTAATTGGGACTTGTTCCAACTACAGACTTTCACAAAGACTAGAATTAAATAACTCTGTTTTTAGACCATAATCATTATACAACAATCTATTATTAAAACCATTTTAGTCTGATTTCACTGGTTTTACAGCGTTCACCACATCATTAGAAAATGACCACATCATTTACTAATGATGTGGTCAGCGTGGTATTTGACCCCACTTCCTAGGCAGTGGAAGAGATTCTGGGAAATGAAGTTCTGGAGAACAAAACATTTAGCAAAAAAAGGCCAGTACTCTTCAGACAATGAGGCTACTTTCACTAATGCCAACCACGTTAATCACAATAATACTAATGTGAAATGCTAAATGCCAACTGTAATCATTTTAGTCTTAGTTTTAAAATATTAACTGCTTAACCATTTAACAACGACTGCTCTCTCAACCCTTTTGGTGACACCTACAACCTAGATATAAAAAATGAATGACTGATCATGATATAATGGCTGCTTTGTAGCTACAGTTACAACATGAATGATTTAACAACATATTCTGGTAAATTAGAGTTGTTTTCCTTCCAAATGTTAGGGTGACACCAATTATATTTATATTGAGATAATCTTCGGAAAACATATTTACAGTATATGTTGTAATATGGTCAACATTTTGTTTTTGGCCCCCATACAAATGTACAGAAAGATGCTAGTGTGCTATAATTTGCCTTGAAGAGTAAAAGAACCGTGGTTTCATTATTTTTAGTTTATTTTTAGATACCAAACCTGTAGGAATTTAGCCTTTATCTACCAGCACTTTGGGCTGTTTTACAGAAATTCCTTCAGTGTATTATCAGCCTGGCAGGCCACCAGGCTGATAATACATCACCAGCATTGTTTATTTATTATAGGTTTTTTGATATGCCAGGCACAGTGATAGCATAAACAGGTTAAAGGGACTCTTTGGTGAAATGGAGAATAGTATGGTCAGTATGTTAACATATAGAGAGACTGAGGTCAAATGTCTTTTTTATTCACTGTAACTCTGTAACCACTGCCTGTTTTTAAAGGTGACGTGTCATGTATGAAAGGATAAAAAAAAAGGATGCTAATTAGGATGAAACAACAAGGCCACTAGATGACTGCCTTAGCACCCCTACCGTCAGGTTTCTGGGGGAAACCTTGTCATTGTTTCTTGTTTCCTTACTATATAAATAGCTTTTTAAGACAGAAAGTACTAAAAAAACCATATTGTATCTATTTACAGTACTTAAAAAGAAATTGAAATTGGTTCGACTTGCCTACAAAATCTCCAGTTATAGAAACCTTCTTTCCATGTAGTTTTCAGAGTGAAAAAAGTAGCAAGAATACTTTCTGTTGGTGGTTCCACAAGTATTCTGTGTCTGAGGTAGACCCTTTCAAGTCTCTTCATGATAATTGATACCAACACATTTCTAGGGACATAAATCTATCATCAAGCTCCACAGATATTACACTTTCAACTTTTGATCTGTTGCAGTTTCTATCATTGGGACTCACCCTCAGTGCTTCGATGACCAGGTCTCTGGCTTCCAGCTCCCCTTCCATGATACTGAGGAGTGTGAGAAGCTCTGGCTTGCTCAAGTTATCCATATTGAACTCACATTTCTGCAAGACAAGCCAGAGAAAACACACCTTTAGTAAAAGAGATTATTATAGTTAATACAGCTGAGCAAAAGAAGAGTATCAGACAAAAACACACATTATTCATAAAGTTGTAAAAAAATAAAGGCCAAGCTGTTAAAAGTGGGGTAGAGCAGCTGGTTCCAATGGTAACTCACAGAAAACAGCTATTGGAAAACTATTGCTTTCAGTGGACCATCATCTTGAAATGCATTGAAATATGTTAAGACTCAAATTAATAAAAAAGTCATAACCAAACAGATAGTAAACCACAAACTGCTCTGCATAAAACCTTTTCAGTAACGCCAATATAGGTTTGTCAAAATAATCCATGTTTTGAGATTATTTGCCCAAGATGGAACACAAGATTGCACAGCAGAACTAATGATGTACACAGACACACTTCGTCCTTATCCTCCTTTGCATAGGCTCATCTGACCAATCATGTCTGAGAATTGAGATAGCATATTTAAAAATGCTGCCAAGCTCTAACCCACACTAAGTCATTCTTTGCAATACTTTAGTCGAAAGGCAAAAATAAAAGTGTGGGTTAGAGGTATTTGGTGCTAACTGATAAAGATGTCAGACTGTTCTATAACAAAGGCTCTTAAAGACTGAAGCTCTGATATCGAGGGATTGTGCCAGATGACATATGCTAACATTGGTGGTTTAAATGTAAAGTCACCTTGGCCAGATTTGTCTCCCATAACAGTGCTGAAGAACTACAAATTACAAATTAATGCTGCAAAAAAAGAGTCTGACTACCAATGAACAGCACAATGAATCCAGGGCTCATTCTTCCTCAAAGGATATTAACACTTCTGGGTGATGTCCAGTCTGCTGGTTTGCTATACAGTATAACAACACTGTTACGGTCTTTTCTAAATGGCTGCTGAATTGCCTAGTACTTATTGGTGTTGCTCTAAATAAGGCAAAGAAAATGTTACCTTCTAATTACCTATATATTTCTTAAGAGTGAATCCTGGGCCTTAAGAAAAGATCCCTGGAATCAAATTTGGAACTGAGCATTTTCATCACTATCAACATTAAATTAGAAATTTTGGTATAATGAAAATCGTCCATTGTCCAGTCCATCCATTGATCCAATGCTTATATCCGTTTGTCCTTGCCAATCTCCAGCGGTCATCAGGCAAAAGGTGCTGTACACCGGACAGGTAGACAATCCATCACACACGACAGACACCATGACCTCACAGAGATGTTATTGTTTTTGATGTCAAATGAAAGCAATTAGACCACCTAATACATTTGTTACAAGTTAATTTCTAAATACAGAGAAACATTGTATTTGTGGTTAACATAACATAACATACACTATGGTAGACCAAAACCTTAATGTCAAAGGCTGTAATCCTTCAAATCAAACTGCGTCAAAGAGTCATTTTAGGAGAATCTTTGCATTATGAAAGTAATACTTCGGTAATGTCCTTACAGGAAGCTTTGGGCCAATACTCAGACAAAACGCACTTATGTGACGAGTCAGTAAGTACAGTATATAACAGAACCTTGGCCATTTTTATGGTAAGGTGTTAAATTAATAAGTTTATTGTTTTTCTTTCCCAAATACCACAGTGCTTGGTTACATCCTGGAACCACACAACATGGTCCAGTCAGGTGACATTCCTGAGCTGAGTGTCAAATTGTTTCTCGAAGAAACCCTGAAAAGTGTTGTAATCACTGAGACCAAAAGCTAGGCAAGGGAGGGACATGGGAAAAACACTTGGCTATAGACCTATGGGTGATGAAACTCACTTAGTCCTGAATAAGGACTGGTCAGTCAATATGAAAAGTTGTTGTCCTGCGTGCTGAATGCTGTGTGTTTGATTCTAGCTTCTTTACTTTGCACATGTCAAATGTTTTCATGACCAAGACACCCTCATATTGGCCAAAGATCTGTGGATTGGTGTATGAATGTGTTTGTATTTGTGTGTGTCTGGGTGAATGAGGCTCTGGTTTCAAAGAGCTTTGAGTGATTGGTATGACTAGAATGGCACTCTATTAGTTTAGTCCATTTACCATTTAAAGGTTGGTGAAAGCAGAATTTGTAGTTTCAGTGTGAGCAGGCAGCTGAGAAAGCCACATCAAGCTGCATTCCTAATCTCTAGAAGCTTTTTTTATAACGTCATTTGTCCAATAAAGCCTTAATAAATCAGCTAAATGTAATCACACAGAGGAACGCCACAGTCTTGCACAACGTGCAAGATTGTTACCTGCTCACTCTAAAGGCAGGCTGCTCACTGAAACCAGATTTACAATCTTCCATCAAGATTTGAGCCAACAACATCTCTTACATCAGAGTGCAGCAGAGGTCCATCACTCAGCATTAGCCCAGGCCAACGCTCCTTTAACCAACAGCTTTGAATGACAAAAAACGTGCCAAGTTTAAGCCAGGAGATCTCAGACAGCGTCTTACCCAAACAACATTACCTCCTGTAGTCTCACAGATGCTCTTTTAGAGAGCTGACTTTTAGAGATATTTGCTTAAACAGATGCACATTAGATGCAAAGTGGCTTCTTCTTGACATTAGATCGAGCTGAACTTATTTTCATTGCACCAAAGACACAATCCTTATGAATCTCTAATGTGTTATGAACTGCTTATTTAGATGCATGTCAAATCATGCTCTTTGAACTCTGCTAAGCTTGTTTAAACCTCATCAACACGTCAGAGCATGTTGCTGAGTATGTCTGAAGACCTTCAGTGAAATCTTCATGACATTCAACCTGCACCTAACAAGTAAACTAGGTGTTGAAAATGAATTATTTTTTTTTTTTTGTTTCCTCAGGTGATGACACATACCAGTAGACTACCCCATGACATCACAATGTCGGTTTCTGTATAGAACGGGTTTGCTTAACAAGCACCCAAGAGCCATGTCATTAAGTTGTTACAAACGTCTAATTCATTAATTTATTGTTTGATTCGCCCCCTGATTTATTGTGAAGGATTTTAGTGCATGGTGACAATTAAACCACACAAGTAAAATTACTTTATGGAAGCAATCTTGAAGTCTGGCAGAGCAGATGTTCTACTGAAAGTTCCCCCTGCATTGAGCTGAGGAACAGGACCTTCAGAACCACTGTACCTAGTCCATCACTGAGGTGTCACAATAAGACCTTGGCCAAGAGTAAGTTGTCATTCACTAGTTTGTCTAACACTGTTCTCTGAGATCAGAACCTGCTGGACCTCAGATGTCCTCCTCTGTTTTTCAAAAGTTCCTTTGCAGGTAAAACAGGTCAGAAGAAACAAAGTTATCCCCGAAAACCTTGAGTTTGCCTTTTAGAGAGATGAAGAAAGATGATAAATTTACATCTTTAATCAGCTAATGATACTCTAAACATTAATTTTGCATAAATGTAGTAAATAAGTGTTATCAGTCAGCATAGTTAGTAATCCATTATTTTTCAGACAATACCAGTTCTTTACACTGTTGAAAGATGTAAGAAAGTAAGGAGCGACACCACATAACTAAATTATCCAAATTGATCTCATTATCCAATTTCTAACCCTCGCTTCTTCCAGGAAGCGCTTTCGCCTCTCTGGACTTCTCCTGGAGTTTTCATTGACATCCAACCCTCAGCAGCATCAGTTGGCGGTTGAGCTAAGCGATAAAGTGCAAAGTGCTCCTTCTTTCTGACATTCCTGCACAATGGACAGGTGAGCAAACTACACTTTGCTCCATGAACCATGCACCAAGGGCCCTGGTAGCGTGGCCAATGTCTAAAGGTTGACTGCTAGCCATGGCCCTCTTTAGTGGGCTTGAGTCATCCATACCACAAGAGACAGAACATTCTTATGGTGTGCAAAATCCTTTCTTATATCCTGCTGGCAAAGGAAATCCAAGTCTTCCACAAACTAATGTACAGTCCATACAAAAGGAAAACAGTGTACAATATAACATACTATCCAGGAAACATGAAAAGAACTCATTTACTGAAAAATATGCCAACTAGGGTAGTTTTTACTTGGTAAGCTATTAATATTTATCATTTATATTCACCATGATATTTTCATAGCATTGTTCCAGCTCAAAGCTATACTGGACAGAAATCCCTGAACCAAGTTTTACCTGACCAATTCAAACTGATCCCATCATGACACCCAATTGTGAATAATGAACCAATTAGCTACTTTTCCGATGAAAAGGTGAGACCAGTGATCGACAAGTCAAACAGTCCAATTTAATTTAATTTAAACATGATCAGCTTTTTTCTGGTAAATTAAAGATTCAAAACTGTTGTTATGACATCAGCAAACAGACTTGGTTATGAGTTTAGTGAAAATCAGTTTAGTGATTTTCTGACCACTGTCAGAAAATCAGACAGTGGTAATATTGTAACGCCTTCATTTTCGGTTGGATTAACAGCTACTCCCTCTGTCAAAGAAAGGGCAGAACATTTTTATTTTTCTATGGTGAGCTTGTTACATTTCATTGTTGAATTAAAATTAGATCAGTAAAATTGTTCAACCCATCACTTTCGACAATTACTAGGAAAAAAGATCCATTTTGTTAGCCTTTTAAAATCCAATATTTTCAATGTCTCCTAAAGGAGTTGCAAAGTTATAATGTTGTGAATCTCTGCAGACTGGTTGCTTATTGTTGAACTGTACACAGAAATGTCTTTGTTTTGAAATAACAGTAAAAGTCTGTTTTACAGCAACTGCTCTCCTACGCACAAAATGCTTAGATGGTTCATACATTATAATAAACTAGATAATTAATAAGTGTTTATCGAGTAAGGACAGGAGAGAGACCAAACTGATCAGCTTCTTACCAAATTGTGAGTCAAAGCTGTTTACATATTTCATGTAAAGTTTCTAAATCAAACATTTTAGACTGAATTTCTACCATCTAAGTACAATGAGCATGTGTAACCATAATTCTTTAGCATATAATATTTTATCATTCACTTTATCATTCCAATATATCATCCACATCCACATATACACATCCACAACTATTAAAAGGAGCTTTAAAGTAAAGTTGTGAAGCTACCTAGTGACTTAGTCTGAAATGTTTAATTTTGCAGCTTTGGTTGAATTATACAGAAGAGATCTGGCTCAAGAAACTAGTCAGATTTGTCCCTTTCTCACTCTTAAATAATGCATGATAAGCCCATTAATAATTATCAAAATGTTTACAAATTAATAACCCATCTATTAACTATTTATTAAACATTTATAAGAGGAGCGTTATTGTAAAATGGTACTGCTGCTTATATATATTTTCTATAGTATAGTTCAGAAAGAAAAATTGTATCAGAAAGTCAAACCTTAAATATTGATGGTCAAAAATTGACAACAAAACTCCGACCTGTGCATCTCTGATCAAAAATCTAAATCAGACCTTTAGATTTTTAACATTTTGTTGGTTGCAGCAAGCAAGCCTCTCAGGGAGAGAAAAGGAATTCAACACAATTGACTACACACATACACAATACCATGCAAAAAAAAAAAAAAAAAAAGTTTTTGTAAACGAAGAGAAGCAACCTCTGACCCTTCAGCAAGGGTGCTTCAGAGTCCGCAGTCAGGAAACTTCCCCCACCTTAGGCTGACAAGAGACAGTTTGACGGGGGTGAGCAAAGAGCACAGAGCTTTATTTAACTTCAGCAGGCATGGTGCTCAGTGGAGGTGGTGTTGGGGGCGGGGGGTGGAGGTAGTCTGCTGAAGCGGTGGGGAGGTGGGAGGTGTACAGCGTTGAGGCGGAATCCCCCCTTTTGTCGGCTGAAATCTGGAGAAGGCCCAGAGGCAAACGGCCCTTCTCCCTAACTCTGAACACCTGTTCGCCTCCATGCGGTGGCTTCCAGGTTCTTGTGAGCGCGCTCAGTGGGTGTTAGAGGAGAAGTTAGGGTGGACGGCTAGGTGACACGGAACTCCTAACTATGTCCGCTGAGTCACTGAAATTATACCAATTTAGAAAGGTGTCTGGTGGACATGTCCTCCTCCACCCCCTTCTCCTGCACTGACCCCCCCAGCTCTTCTCAGCTCACCAGTCTAACCCACACCTCCCCCACCTCCCTTCTCTCCCCTCCAACCGACCTAAGGGCCCACAACCGTTCTGTTGGAGCCTATTTCCACCTGCCGAGATCCTCTGAGGAACTTCCACAGAGGCGCTACTCTGTCACTAAAGTTCAACCAGCGTTAAAGAAAGCAAGCGGCAAAAAAGTAACTGACAGCCCCGTTCATGGCTAAAGAAGCGACAGACTCTTCGGCCCTGAACGAAGATGCTCCTGGTTGGAGCGACAGTGATCAGTTTGCAGAGTGGGAGCTGAGCCACTGCCAGAGCACAGCTGCAACCTGCTGTGAGAAATCACAACTAGGTGCCAGCAAACATGTGAAACCGAACCCTTTAGAGAGAAAACAAAGCTTTTCTTACAAACGCTATGCACGCATTTTTCTTTTATTGACAAGTGTGATTGAAAAAAAATTAAAAATACAGTTCCAGGTTTTCTTAAAAATGTAGTTTCTGAAAACTGAACTAAAAGGCAACACATTCCACTTTGTGTATTTTGTCTAAGGTTTCACGGGAAGCGTAAGAATCATGTTGATCAGCTGGAATTCCTAAAGACAATGGCGAACAAGCGACTTTGGACAGATTTCAGGATGGACTGTGATGGGGTTGAACCTCGGTACATGCCGGAGCCAGAGTTTGTCCCTAGTCTGGACTCACACAGCTTTCAGTTTCCCAAATAACTTCTCTCTGACTTCACTCTTTTCATGTTTCTTCCCTTAAATATCCTCTTAAAAATGAATCAACCAAATCTCTCTTTTATATTGATCAGCTGGAATTTCTCCACTCATCATAAAAGACCTTTAATAATAAAATCTAGCCATTCCAGTCCTATTCAAAAACTGCTGCCTTACATTTTATAGAAGTCAATTTTTCCTGAAGTTACATAAACACCCTTTTATGTGGTAATCATGCACAACACAAGTTAACACCTTTAAAGAAGAGGATGACAAAAATCAGACAAATAAACAGAGATGTAGATCCAAATTAGACATTAACTTTAAAAAGACTTTAATCAGTTGTCTTCAGGTCATTTTTTACCTAGATTTATTTGAAATTCCGTCATGGCATTGCCATTACTTTAGTTTTTATACAGAAGATACAGCCAGCCGACTTTCCCTGAAGCTCTTTTTAAACAGTAGACATTGCTGTAGTGAGGAAGCTTGACTGTTTTCAACAAGTGGATGCACAAGAGCAGTCTACACAAGGCTTTTACAACAAAATTTAACCCCATATTAATGTTACTTTAGATGTTTTCACAGGTATGTGTAATGTTTTGCAGTAAATATTCCTTCGCTGGTTATATTCATTGGTGCACATGCTTGTAAAAATGACTCCTCTACCAAGGAGCTGTTCCTGTCTGGCTGCTCGAAATTCAGAAAAATGCAGATGACAGAACACACACCCTCCATTGTCAATTCTGCAGCCAGACTCCACTTGGGAGATAGCATTGCAAGCTGTTAATGTATTTCTATGTATTTCATGCATTTAATCAACAACATAAAAAACAGAGCTCCTGGTTTACTGTAAAGCCGTCAGAAGGGATAATAGATCATTTATTACCAAGCTCTACATGCATAGAAGTCTATGATGGTGATGCGTTCTGGTTGTACTTGGAAACTGTACTTTCTAAAACTGGGACAAACAGCAAGGATGCCCTCTTAAACACTCAGAGCTCACAGATCAACAGTGTCCAATATGGTTGCACATATAGAAGTAAAAGCTGCTGTATAAACTATAGGCAAAGGATTTCTGATGGTTTATCGTTCATTAAAGAAGCGCTGTAACATACCCATTTTTGTGTAAAAATATTCCTTTTTTGTCTGAACGGATACGCAGAAACTGGTATTGGTAATAGCAATTAGCAAAGTAGCAAATCCCACCCTCTTGTGACTTAAAACCAAAGCACTCTCAACTGGGGCGTGACGTCACTGCCAGCTCAGAAGTCCGAGGCTAATCAAGCACAGCAGAAACCTGAGTCTGCTCTAGGTGCGCTCTGAGTTTCCCAGTCGGAATTCCGACTTCGGGGGGAGGTTTGTTGTTTTTCCGACTGGTAACTCAGAAAATCAAAGAGAGAACAAAACATAATATATGGATGGATGGATGGATGGATGGATGGATGGATGGATGGATAAAAAAACTAGCCATGACGCTGAGTTTTATAGATAATGATAAATTATGCCAAAACTAATCTGATAACACAGGCATCTCTAGTTAAACACTCACACAAAGCACCTAATTTCATTTAACAGAACCCCTCTTAGACTTTAGATAAAAATTAATGGTGAAACCAAAATATTATGTTTTTGCACCAAATAGAGAAAACAAATCTCGTAGTAGGAATGGAGTCGCAGTGTATGCCCTGGGTACTGTGTAGCTACTACAGAATGAGTCACAACCTGTACAACCAGCGCCACTTTTCCTTTCATCGGGAGCTGGAAAACACGGGATAACATAACAACTACGAGATGAGCGCTGAGAGAGGCCGTGCTAGGTGAACAAAGCAACTTACTAGTGCAACAAAAGGCAATATATGGCATTACTGAGGTCTGCTAAGGACAAATTAGGCTAATATTGCGGCTCAAACGGGGACGAGGCTCGTGTTTTCTCCAGAGACAGCCGAGTGCCTCGCGCTGCCCACCGCTGTTGCTTCCAGAGCCTTTTAGAGAAATAGATGCGCAGCACGTTTCACCGTCTTTTCCTCATGACAGCCACGGCTCCACACTGAAATAAATATTTTTAAAAAATAAGATGCAGCGTCTATGGATAGCTTGCCTCCATACACGCGTCTTACCGTGTCGATACCTCCCGGCGCGGCAGCGACCAGTGTTTGTACCGGAGGAGGCTGCTCTCCGCTGGCTCCCTCCGACGCCATCTTCGTACTGTAGCGGTCTGCTGGAGTGAGGGTGCATCCGGCACACACATTAACTATTGCGCTACTGAGTGCAAAGCACGCCCCGAACGGTCATTGAAAAGAAAGAGAGACGGAATCTGACCAATTGAATAGAAAGCGACAGTTCTGCCAACATCCAGGAGCACACGACTGAGTGTTTAGGCTACTGCAGCTGAGAGGAGGCGGGCGAGCGAGCAGTCCTGTAGGCGGGGGCCGACAGACGCGTCAATTCCAGATGCGGGGACCTGGTGTGCTACCTACTGAAAAAAGGGGACCTTCTGGCTGGCTGGATGGCTCCTTCACAGCTGCAGCTGAAACTCTTTTTTATATATATATATATATATATATATATATATATATATATATATATATATATATATATATATATATATATATATATATATATATATATAGAGAGAGAGAGAGAGAGAGACAGACAGACAGACAGACAGACAGACAGACAGACAGACAGACAGACAGACAGACAGACAGACAGACAGACAGACAGACAGACAGACAGACAGACAGACAGACAGACAGATAGATAGATAGATAGATAGATAGATAGATAGATAGATAGATAGATAGATAGATAGATAGATAGATAGATAGAGATATTGAGAGACACACTCTCCGCTCAGCTGACCTTCCACCCTCTCATTGTGAGACTGTCACCAGTTGGCTGGCCCTCTGTTAAATTAGGTGAGTCAGTCAGTTTGCAAAATGTTAAATATTTATATTTAGTTGTCATTATTTGTAGAAATCAGTTTTTACTTTGATTTTAAAGGGTTTTTTTGCTATTTTCTTTGTCAAAAAAGCCCAATTTTGTTAATCATGATTGATTTGTTAAAACAGTACAAAGGGGAAGCCATCCAAGGAGGTGAATACATTTTTTATAGCATTCAAAGATGTATTATTGCTTCCAAACAACCACAAACAAATTTTGTGAATATGAGGAGCTCTGTGTTGACTTAGTGTGGGTAACATTGTAGGCTGTTTTTCCAGAATATTAAAAATAAGCGTTCTGAGCTTTTAAAGAGTGTGCCTCTTTGATCTCTCTCTCACACACACACACACTGAATGAGAGCAAACACTAGGCTGTCAGAGTGTGTTTTTCATAATCCACTGGGGATTTTCAGCAGGGAATCCCAGTCCCCTCTGCACAGTTATTGTTTTTATACCGTCTTGTGTGTCAGATCTTAAACTGGTGTCTGAATCTGTGGCAGGTCTGCAGAGATGGAGCTGCCATGCACAGGTAATCTATCCTCCTCTGAAAGGAAGCGTGACATTTAGTCAGCAGTCATGGAAAAAGAAAGTCGGCCATAATTCTTAAAAAGAAAAAATGTTTCTATGTATTCAGTCTGAGTGTTCCGATTATTTTCGTCTTATAAAGATGGATCCCCAACAATAGGAGTGTGTGTGTACTCTTCCTGAATAAATTATGCTTGTCCTACATTATTTTCTTCTATTTTATGTTGAATGAATGGATCTGAAATGCTGATAAAATGTCAGCTGACAAACCGATCTTCATAAACAAATATAACATTTATACTGTTTTATTGGTTGGTACTTACCTTTATGGTGCTCAGAGAAATGTTGGAGCAGATATAATATATTCATCTGTATTGTTTCTGCTACAAACGTTGTTCTGGTCTCAGTCTGTTTCTCTGTTTAGGAGTCAGGCCGCTGGCTGTGACACAGTTAACAGACACAGAGTTGGCTCTTCACACTTAGCATATTCTGTAGGATTTGATAGGATCAGTCTGTTTCTTATTGTTACTTTTAAAAAGAGAGCTGGTGTGTGTCAGTATGAAATGTTCAAACATACACACTGCAATTAGCCAGCTCTGCTGTTAGACGGGATATGTTCCAAACCTTTTTCTGCATAAAGAGGACAGAGTTTGTCCTTGGAGTTTTATTCCGTGCACAGCTTTCATTTACTGTTGAACAGAACAGAGTTTACCGACAGCAGGGAGAAACCTAGCTGCCTTTTATTTACATTTTATTAAAAAATGGTATGTGTATATAAGCTACTACACCAGCTTATCCTTGCAGGGTCAGGCAGTGGGGTGTGTCCAGTGGTCAGTGGGCAAGAGGTAAGGTTCACCTTGGACTAGGGATGAAAGTTATCAATTAATGAGTTAAGCTAAAGTTGACTGATCTCATCAGTCGACTAGTGATTCACTGATAATCACTGTTCTTAATAACCAGAGTTTTTCTCTTGTATTAAGAGGGACGACCGTCTTTCCATGACATGAAGGGCTGAATGTCTGTGTGGGGAAAATGGAAACACTTTTTCGCATCACGAGTCGTGATCAACAACCGGATGTTGCCGCTGGCACAAACCATGAAGAAGAAGACGACAACAGGAAGTAGGTGGAGGATCATGGCACGGCATGTTTTATTATTCACGTGTGATTTTTTTTTTACATTTCATTTCTTGTCTAATGGAAACACCATAATTATATAGTTGAGGTTTTTTCAATATTAGTGGGAATATTGACAAAAATTTGCCCTCATTTGTCATGTAAATGCAGCTAGTGAAGACTATATTTGACCTCATTACATTTTGTCTCTATGAATTCTTCTAGCTCTGCTATCTGTAAATGATCATCTGTGGGGTTGGACAAGCAAACAGCCTCACAGTCTTTCTGACCTACAAAGCACATCCAGATAGTCCAGTGATTGGATTAGTATGTTTTTTGCAGCTGGTTGAGCTGAAATGATCACCCCAACCGGAGGATATGGTGAAAATGATGTAACTGCAAACGAATGGACAGACACTGACGGATGGGGCTAAAGCGCTCCCTCAGGAACCCTTCTTTCAGCCGGACCCCCTCCCCTCCGTTTAATCTTGTGGGAGTACTTGGCTCAAATTAGCTCCCTCGCTGTTGGAGCAAACACCCGGCACAATGACTCTCTTTCTGTGGAGAAGGATGAAGTAGTTTGAGAGGGCAGCCGGGGCCGACCAATCACTGATGCCTTGTGTGCTGGTTCTCTTTAGCTCTGCTTAACCAGCAGGCCGACAGGAAAGGAAGCATAAAGAGTGAGGCAAAGAGCCCTGGATCCTGGCTCCAGCTTCAAACACGAGGACAAGGGATGCTTAGATAGTGACAGAGAGAGGGGAAGTGGAAGGAAGATGGAGGAGGGAAAACGGGATGTGGGCAACATCTCTGATTGGTCTTCAGGAGCCGCCAGAGCCGTATTCAGCTCTGTTCTGTGCAGATCCGAAGTCAGTGTCCTGTCTCTGTCGCCTTGTCCGCCTTAGCTCTCCCTGCTCTCCTCCTCAGTTGGTCCTAAAGTTCCTGCCTCACACTGTTCCTCTGTTGAATCACTGGCCCGTGATTCAGAGACGAGTGAAGCAGGTGCTTGAGCTAAATAGTGAAAGGTTCATCTTTCTTCTAAACTAAGGATGAAGAACTCATTCCAGAAACAATCCAAAGGAAGAGAATTAGAAGTGTCATAAAGGTTTATGTAGCAGAGCCAAAAAGTCAAGATGTGCAGCAACAACCTTAAGGTATTTTTCTAATAATTAACCTATTATCAGCTGAGTTCACTGAAATATTGCATCCAATAGTCAACTGGAACAAGTGTGAAAGTTGTTGCATTAGACACTGGATTCAGGAGGAGAGAAATAACATTAAGACCTTTTAAATCAATATAATTCTAGCAAATGATTATGATTACGATGAGAGAGACATGCTGGAGGGACTATGTTTCTCAGCTGGCCTTGGGATTCCCCTGGAGGAGCTGGAACAAATGGATGGGGAGAGGGAAGTCTGGGCCTCCCTTCACAGACAGACAGACAGACAGACCCTGAAGTAAATGGACTACAGCAGCCAGATGCTCACCAGATGCAACTCCTGTCTGCCAACAACGGAGACTACAGTTCACACAGGATCAGCAGAACTGGACGATTGGAAAAACATATCTCAGTTCA
Source organism: Poecilia mexicana (assembly GCF_051168715.1). Lineage (NCBI taxonomy): Eukaryota > Metazoa > Chordata > Actinopteri > Cyprinodontiformes > Poeciliidae > Poecilia > Poecilia mexicana. The sequence goes on from NW_028263375.1 coordinate 31,635,136, forward strand.
TATATATGGTTTAGATTCACAACAAATGTACATCTCAAAAAGCCCTCTGACCACCTACAGGAGGTAAGGCTGGTGAAGTGTGGTGAACTCCAGCACCGACTCCACCATCGTCCGTATCCAGGATCCGTATCCGTATCCACCGATGACTGGAGGAAGCTGGAACCAGTACCTACAACTTTTTGATTTCAAGACTACTCTCTCCACTTCCAACTCTTTCATGCACTTGGAACCCCAAACCATCACTGACTGAGGAAGCTTCACACCAGGCTTCAAGCAACATTAACACTCTACTTCTCCACTGTCTGGGAGCTTGATATCCAAATAAAAGGTAAACATTACTTTCATTTGAAAAGACTTTGGGTCATTGAAGAAAGAAATCATTACTGATATAAATTTGTTATAAAAGTATTACTGATTGCACTTTAAAAATTAGGTAACTATGTTATTAAAGGTAAAATTTAAACAGTAATGATTTCTTGGTTCATGTCAAGTTGTCATAACAAAGACATTTTGAATAATGTCAACTTTGTATTAAAAATGTCGTAATTTACCGAATGACTCTTTATGACAACAGTCATAAATATTCATGAAGGCTAATTCATGTTCATGACAGGTGTTATGTCATGTTTATGACAGTGTTATGACAGTCTTATTCACCCCCCCTTCAAATAAAGTGTTACCAAATGGATTAATTTTCTACTGACCAATGATACAGAACATCATTTTCTACAAATAGAGAGATGCTCTAAGGCTGCCTTATCTGAAGATAGATGATCACAAACATAAAGGGAGGGAAAGAAACAGAACCAGAGCTACAAAACTGCCTGTTATTTAAAATGTTTTAATGAAATCTTGGTCAGTTAGACAGCAGTAAAAGTAAGAGAAAAGGAGAAAAACAATCCAGACCGTTGGATCTTTTCTAACCACATGTTAGCTGAACTGATTGTTTTCAGATTCTCACCAACATCCTTGTTGGCTCTCCACAGGAGCTCAGAGACAGACAGCTCCTGGTCAGAGAGCAGGAAGGAAAAAAAACAAAAATATTAGGACAAGAGACTACAGTAAGGGCAAATTTACAGCAAAAGAAAGTCGTATTGCAGAACTAGTTCAGATTACACTTACATAACTTCTGACTGACCAAAAAGATGTCATGTGTACATTTATATTCAGCTGTAAAAGTTTCTAAAATTGGTATGGTATTAAAGTAGCTCAATGTTTTAAGTAGCTCAATGTTTTTTGCTTCACAACATATTTATGGGTAAATTCTATTTGTTTAGTTTTAATTTATAAAAAGTGTGACTTAAAGGCACTTTGCCAAACAAACAGCTCTAACTCATTTCTAGACATACAGAAATTATTACAATCAAATAATAATTTGATTGTAATAAATTATTATTACAATCAATAATAGTTGATTGTAATAATCAATCAAAAATAATCTGTTTCAACTACAAACAGATTATAATAGCGTTAGATCAATTCATTTTGAATAAGTCTATGTGGGTTCTTTTAACTACTGGAAGATAATTTCAAAACATTCAAACTGGATTTTCAGGTTCATACAAACCCATCAAAGTTTATTACAATCTACATACTACCTCATCGTCTCCCTGTTTTATTCATTTTTAACTCATCACATCATTGAAGATGTACAAGACAAATCAGGACGTACACACTGTAAAAATAGTGGTATTGAATTAGAAAAGCATATTGTTACTGAGTATTGTCATTTAAATGTTATCCTGATGGCTCCTCACCTTCTGCTCCTCTGCCCAGCAAGTGAAGCCCACCACCAGGACCACGATGACTTTTAACACCACCACCATGTTACCAACCTGTAAAGTACAGCATTAACACCTGCATCCCCCTGAATCTCCTACTATACGATATATACCATCGTATATTTACACACTTGTGAACATACATTTGTGTAGTTGGTGATATGAGAGGCATTGCCTTGAAAACAGGCTGCCTGTTCTCACGATGAGTATACTAAGAGGAAAGTGCCTGAATGTGCAAAAAACACAGTACATCTAGGTGATGTTTTTTGATTTTTTTGAGGGTGTTTGGGGGGAAAGGTGCATTTCTTTTTAAATTGTTACTTCCAAGTTTCTTTTGGGGTCTTCTCTGCTGGTTCTCAAGACAGAGTACCTCAAAAGAACATGATGTTAGCAAGAAAAAGGATTAGTCTTTCTAACCTCTGTCTTCCGCTGATCCAGGACAGGGTAAGGAGGCCCAGACTTCCCTGTCCCCTGCCACTTGTTCCAGGTCCTGTGGTGGAATCCCAGGGCGTTCCCATACCCCATCCAGTGTGTCCTGGGTCTTCCTCTGGGTCTTGTCATGGTACCCAGAACACCTCACATCTTGACACAGAGAAGGAACTCAACCCTTCTCTGGCTCAAAACCAGGACCTCGGATTTGGAGGCATTGATCTTCCTCCCGGCTGTGAATTGTTCCAGCAAAAACTGTAGATCATCACTGGATGAGACACGATCCAGTTTGATTAGAGGCTACCAAACTGGATCCCCTCAACATCTTGGCTACATCTAGAAATTCTGTTCAACATGTCACCCAGATTTGATCACTAGTTTATTGCTATGACTAGTTTTTAAGGTTTTTTCCCAGCTCTAAAACATTTATTTGAATGTTCAAACAGGAAAGCGGGTTGTGAAAGAGAGGGAAGACATGCGGCAAAAGACATCAGACCAGGACTCTAACCTGTGGGTTGCGCATTTTCCCTCTGCCTTATAGTTTCGTTATAGTTATTTTCTAGTTATAAAGAACCTGTGGTGTCCAAAAAGTCATTCCTCAAGGGCCGATATGATAACCTGCATGTTTTAGTTCTGCTAAACAAGCCATTCGATCCAGGTGTGTTGAACCAGGAAGAGAACTAAAACATGCAGGATGCCTTTGAGGACCGACATGAACTAAACCTTTGTGTTGACCCTTGTTTCTCTCTAAATACTCTTACTGAAGTTTAATTTCTGTTCAGCTGAAGAAAATTATGGCACATCCAAGTTTTGATTTGTTCCAGGCATCTGTTCAGTGGTTGATTGGGTTCATAGTCAGCTTGTGACATTGTAATGTAGATCTGTGTAGTATCTGCATAGCTATGGTGACTAATCTTACTACTCCTTATAATCCAAGCTGGTGGGAGGATGTAGATATTAAATAAGAGCTGCCCCAAGATAGAAACCTTCAAATGATTTTTATCCTTTCCAATGAAAAGTTCGTTAAGACTCAAATCAGTCAAGTCCTGTACTGGTGTATTATTGTCTTCAATAATGTGTTTATGTCAGCCGTGTCCAGTCCAAGAGTACCAACACTGTTTCTTCAACAGTCCAGATTGAACACAAAGTCCAGTACTTCTCCAGCTCGTGTGTTTAGTGATACAGTTGACTGTACCGTTATACTGAGGATTTTGATAAAAATAAAGGGAAAAGTTAAAAAACAGACTCAGCAGCACACGAGCAGAAACATATCGACAGTATTGACCAACATTTATTCAGAAAATAAAAGCAGCAAGGAGGAAACATTAAAGTACAATCAGTTGAAATTAATAATAGCATTTTCACAGATATTTTTATCATTTCAAACATAATCCTGTGACTTACTGAAGACATCACTGACATTGATTTGACTGAGCCCTGGCCCTCAGTTGATTCAAGTTATTGACCAGAGATGTTTGGAGGATCAGAAGGACAGGTTGATGAGTGGAGCACTGTTCTCTTTTTTATCCTCTGGACTCCACTTAATAAGAGGAGAGCTCAGGTCAATTAGCTGGAAAAACAAAATATTCAAATATTGTTAACACATTGACATTTATTCAACACAGAAAAGGCCTCTAATTAAACAGTGAGTCAGCTGAATTTGCAAGTACAAATAAGAGAGCTTATTTAGACCAACTTTCTTTCAAAGCCAGGTTGATGGGTAAGTTACTTGATGCGATTTTCTACCTTTCAAAACTAAAAACAGCATTAGGCACAGAGCCTTATGCCTTGGAGGAAACTTATGAATGTTTTCATGCCAAGCATGTTGTATTAGTTACACACTAAGCGGGGCTCTGTAACTATGTGAACCCAATACACACAATGTTCAGAGCATACCTGATACTTGAAACCAGAACCACTCCAAAGAAGTACAGGTTATATATATAATGAAGTACTAAGGCTGCGTTCATACAGCAGGTCTTGATGTTCAATTCTAAGTTTTTTTGCATGGTCCATCATGCTGCAAATTACCCTCAATCAGACTTCTGTGTGAATGTTTATGACCCCAACTTGGACAACTTCCAAAAAATATTTTTTGTAACCCAGTGTTGTTGAGATAATTATTGTTGAAGTAAAAATTAATATAGAAAAATTAAAGAAAATACCCTGCACATTTTCATCATTACTGTTTCAGTTCATTATATTAACCAACTGAAGCACAGCTATTTGATGTTAGCTTCTTCCAATTCCAAATTTCTTGAAGGATTCAGTTGATGCATATTGAATTAACTCATGCATGACTGGTGCTGTACAAACCTAGTTGACCTCAAGGTGGACAATCAGAATCACTGAAGCTCAGTGAACCAAACGGTCAGACTGAGCTGGGTTACCTGGGTAGTGGTGCAGCTCTTGCTGCTGGTGCGAATCAGGTCGGGGGTGTTGGCCAGATCGATGAGGAGCTTCTCCTGGGGCTGAAGGCTCGGAGGAGGCAGATCCAGCAGGAGAACCTGAGGTGTTAAAACTCTGATGAGGTTTATTTACAAGGAGTAGCTGGAGGACTGGAGCACCATCCAGCCATATTGGAGGATATTCAATCTTAGATTCTTTGAAAGGATTTCCAATTTTTGGCAACTTTACTTGTCCTTTCTTTATGCAACAATCCATCTGCAAGTGTGTGGAGCATTCTGTTTTCTGTCATTTTTTTCTTTGTTTTCCTATACTTACATTCAGGGTGGCTGGAGTAAACGTGGCACAAATGTTTGACACCAATTTCATTTGATTTAAAGAAGGTGGAGCAGAGCGGGGCGCAACTTCACTAAGGTGTGGATTTTTACCTTTCTTCTTTGACTGTATGTTCTTTTAAAACTCATTTATTAAAAATAAGTGAAAATAACTGGGTAACTATTCTCATTTTTACAGCAGACGCCATCATGGGCTTAAGGAAAGTCTTCAAGAGATCACATTTTAACACTTTTTACAGTTCTTGTAATTTCTGGAGCTAAACTCGTCGACACCATCATGACAGTCCTGAAGTCTAAAGGTAGAGGGCCTCTGCTTCCCTCTGAAATATTGAACTGTATCTGAACAGTGTGTTTGATTCTGCTAAACAGCTCATCAGTTCTGTTTTGCAAATGTTTTGCAAATCCGGGTTATAAACTGACCTCTTGGGTCGTGGTTGTGCTCTCCTCCGTCTCCTCCAGTTCCACCGTATTGGGAACCGTCTCGCTCACCGTTGATGCTCCAAGATCCATGTTTTGTGTTTGTTTGGTCTCTGGACTGATGGAAGGCAGGATGAAGGGAGGCTCCTCCTCTTCCAAATAGAAGACCTGGATGTCAGGGCAATGAACAGGCTCTTCCTCCTGTTTGCCTTTTGGAACCGGGCTACAGAATAATACCACACATACAGTACAGTGAAGGTTTTTTTTGGAGAATGATGTAGCCGTCTCCCTTCTCACATGTTTCCAGCATCTCACCTACACCTCTGTCGTTTCTCCGCTGAACTCGGAGTGCAAGGGATACTGGAGTCTGGCCTAAATGGCGGCCTGAGAGTCCTGTTCTGATCGGAGCGGGGCTGGAAGGTGGAGGTCCTGCGCTTAACCGGGGTGGGTAGTGCGGAAGGGCGCCGTGCAGCCACCTGCTGGGGCTTACTGCTGCCAACAGAGGGCGTCAGAGAGCCAGCTGACAGCTTCTGAGGAAGACTTTGAGAGAAAAATGATTAAATATTAAATGAATAATGACCAGACCAAAACCTGGAGTCATATGTACATAACAGTCGGGGCTGATGGAAAAACTGCAGCTGGTGGCAACTCTCCTATTTTTCATTCAGAAAATCTGATCACTCCAAGCAAGCAGGGCAATTTATAAAGCGTCGGTCTTTTCTGAAACTTACGTTCTTAACCAAGAAAAGCAAAAGGAATTACAATCAATAACTTTTAAAGGACGGATGGTCTATAAAATAAACATTTGTGAGCTTTACGTCATGTTATAATGTTATTTCCTCATCAAAACCATATCTGGAGCATTGCCTTGATTCTTTCATGCATGTGGAGAAATCCTTTAGTCTCCATGGCAACCACTCTGGGTGGCTTAACACATGGTCTCACAAAGCTCCGCCTCCCGCCTGACAGAGTCCCGCCCCTCAGACTAGCAGCAGTAATTAGCAAACACCTGGTGGAACTGTGAGCCTGCTGCACTCATCATGTGGATTTTTCATTTCCACTATGACAGATATTGTAGCTTCCGCATTTACCTAATACAATATCAGCAGAAATCATACATACATACATATTGCTTATTTTAAGTAGTTTTGTATGCAGCTGAGTTATATACAGCATTTTTATAACAGGAGGTAACATAGTTACATGATTGATATTATATTCTCAGAAAATACACAATACTGCCCATTTTAGCCTACAATCATTAATAAATATGTAGAATAATTTCCAGTGTTTTCAGGCTTGTGATTGGGTTAGAAGTTTAACATTTTTTCAAATTTGCTCACTTATTTCATAACAATCAGGCTCCCAAAAACTAAAGCAGCACACATTAATGGATGATGTCAGATTGATTTTCTCTTACAAGCCAGGCATTAAAATATCAGAGCTCCCAAGAGTCATAATGGTGATTTAAGTCATGGATGTGGTGTACCTGACTGTGCTGCTGGTTGACAGCCTTTTTGGCTTCATCACCTTGGATACACCTGAGGAGGAAATTCCGGATTAATAAATTAATAATTACCTAACCATTTTCATAATTTGTTATATTTGTATATGAACAGAATATTTTAGCAAAAGATATAAAATCAGATTTCATAACTGATAAAACATCAGTCTGAAAGCTCAGCGTGTGTTCTCACCTTCCGCATGGACTCCTTTGTCGGCCATGTTGGGGGTCGGATGAACCAGTCCTCCAGGTTTAGATCTGGTCTTCATTCCGCTCTGCAGCCGGACTGAGCCAGTGGCACCAACAGACCCGTTTCTCTTCGGGGGGGTTGGTTGGACTGGTGTGGACTCGGCTCTCTTTAACGGTGTGGACCTGGCAGCTTTAGCTCGCTCCACGTCAGGAGGCTTTTTGGCCTGAGTGGGCTGGGACCGAGAGCCGGCTCTGGAAGAAAGCAGCTCTGCCGAGGCCGAGAGAGTGGACCGGCGAAGTCTGCTCGAAGTCTCCGCGGGACCATTGGAGTTGCTCACACTTCGGTTTAAGGAAGAGTTCAGTTTGCCTGGGTGGACACAGAACAGATCCACAGCAAATTCAGCTTTCAATCAAAAGTTTTGATTAAACAAACAGATTTTATTGCTGCTGATGGGAGAAATGAGGCTTTTTTTTCCTCTTTAACCTAATAAAACCCATTGAGGTGAAAAACTTATTTTTCAAATGGAGCTCTGGCCAAGAGGTGGAAACAAAAACACTCACCAAAAAATACAGTTAAAATGTGAATGTAAGCTAAATCTATATATACACATATATATATATATATATATATATATATATATATATATATATATATATATATATATATATATATATATATATATATATATATATATATATATGTATATATACACACACACAAAAACAGAATCAGCCTCAAGATTCTGAGATTAAAGCTTCTGTAAAGCTTTAACCTACCAAATCCAATTTATCTCCCAGAACTAGAATAAAAATATTCTATTTTTCCTTCTACTTTCAGAAGAAATTTAAATTTTACCCTTCTTAAAATAAGTTTACTGTAAAATAAAATAGAAATAAAATTAAAATAAAAATAGGTCTAGAAGAGTTCTAAAAACAGAAGTTCAAAAAGAATTTACATAAACTTCATCCAAAGAAATTGCTTTTATTCTTTCTATGTAGAACTCAAAAAGTAGAAGTTCACTGTATTTCAAGATATATAGTTCTTCAGACATCCAGTGAGAGCTTAGCGTTTAGCGTACCTGTAGCCGGGGACTGAGACATGCTAGAGTTAAAGCTGGACAGCGAGGATGAGGATGAAGAGGTTTTCCTCCCGTCTGTGACCTTCCAGCCCTGAACAGGTGGAGCTTTAATGACTGACAGCTTTCTCAGTCCAGCATTCTGTCAGAAGAGAAACAAAAAAAAGGTATTTACACAAAGGGTTAATGTGGCTAAGATGAAAAACAAACAAACAGGCATTTTAATCTTAAATGCAAAGTGTACATATTTATGAAAGGTTTTAGTTTTGGCTGCTCTGACTCTTTTTCAACGCATGGCCTTTTTTTGAGTCTATACACTAAAGTTAACGATTAATCAATTACTGAATTAGTTGACAATTATTTCAATAAAAAAATTCTCCACAATTAATCGCTTGAGCCTTAATTTCATAGGTAACACTTTATTTGAAGGGGTGTGCATAAGACTGACATGACACTGTCATGAACATAAAGAAGTCTTTATGAATGTTTATGACAGTGTCATGAAGTGTCATTCGGTAAATAATGACACTTTTAATGCAAAGTTGCTCTAAAAGTTGCATTAAAAGTCCATTAAAAGTGCCAACTTTGCATTAAATTATCATAATTTACAAAATCAAGCAAAGTTGGCACTTTTAATGGAGTTTTAATGCAACTTTTAGAGCAACTTTGCATTAAAAGTGTCATTAATTACCGAATGACACTTCATGACAACTGTCATAAACATTCATAAAGACTTCTTTATGTTTATGACAGGTGTTATGTCATGTTTAGGACAGTGTCATGTCAGTCTTATGCACACCCCTTCAAATAAAGTGTTACCATTTCATATCAGCATGTGCATTGATACAGTTTGTCTGACTAACAGAAACAACAATGGGAACAGTGTTATGTTGGAATTACAACTACATCTTATCAAGCTGCAGCACTTTTTACTGTTTGAGATTTAAAAAAATCCATAAAACACTTATATGACAAGAAACTGAAGGCTTCTTCAATGTGTTGTAATACAGACTGTAACAGGAGATCCTTCCTGCCCACTGCCATCACCGTCTGCAATAAGTCTTTAATTAAATGAGTTCCAACAACATTTAATATGCCGTTGGGTTCAATAAAGTATTTCTGAATTTGAATAGGCAGCTCCTTTAAGCTTCCTTAGTCTTAGCACCACACTCAGGAAATGTCACAGTGGAACAGTGAGAAAGTTTTCATGTCATACTGTTTCAAAAAACCACACACATAAGGTCACAGTGCGACTCCGCCGGATCGCGCAGAGTAAAAAACTTGTGAGATCCAAAGACAGCAGGAGTGCTGAGTCATGTTTTACCTTAGAGGGTGGGGCCAGTGAGCGTTTCCCTAGCAGACTGGAGTTGAAGGAGCAGTCGCTGGTATCAGACGCCACGCTCACCGAGTCAGACAGCAGATCTTCTGGTGACTCTGTCTTGTTTCTGAGATGACAGGATGGGCTCCACTTCAAAACTCCTGCAGTCTAAAAAAAAAAATCAATAAAAAATAAAATTCTCAGATGTCAACATCGTTCTTTTTTTTTGTCCCTCTTGAACTGCTGCAAGACTAATAGAAAAGCCACTCACTCTGCTGGGTGGTTGGAGTCTGGTTTTCTCCGCTCCGCTGCTGCTGGCTGAACGGGAACCTGCCGGGGCCACTGGTTTACTCGGCAGCGCTGTGGCGGCCCCCAGCGCCGCCTTCCCTCGCAGCGCTGGTCTCGCTTGAGGTCTGGCTCCGACCATAGGGCTGGAAGTGACGAGTCTGGCGGCAGGGCGGCTGGACGAAGCTCTGCTGGAGCTGCTGCCTCTCAGCAGCTGGTGCTGGACGGCCGGTGGCAGCTGCCGCAGAGGACTGTCCTGTACGCAGAACGTCTGACGTTTGATGGGGTTGAGGCTGCTGGCAGTGTGCCCCAGCAGTCCTAGTTTCACTTCAGTGTCCTGGATGAATTCCTCCGTCGCCGCCACACTGTTCGTGTCAGCATCAGAGGCTGTGTGGGTTGTGTTGGTGTTCTGGACGTGTGGTTCTCCGCACTGCAGCTGGCTGGCAAGTTTGTGGGCTTCCTTACACACAGCTTCCAGCTGATCAGCAGTCAGTGGGGTCCAGACCGCCTGCACGCCTCCGCCACCTTCCTCAGGCTGGGAGGATAGGTCAGTGGAAAGACACTGCTCTGTGTGGTCCACAAACACCTCATCATCTTCTTCTTCTTCTCCTTTGGCGCTGCGGACAACAAATATTTCACAAACACAAATACAGCTGTGATGAAGTGAAGCAGCTCAAAAGAGTCATGATGACAAAATTACACATGAATGTTTTCTTTTACAAATGTGTTCTTTACAAGGGATCAATAGTATAACCTGAAGGGAGTTTAAAGTTGCAAAATATGTTTCTTACATATTTGCTAAAACTGTCACCATGTTGTGACAGCATGTGAGACAGACAATCTGTAAAAAGATCGATCTCCTGCACCTCCTCCCTGAGCTGCTATTGTCGTCTGAAGAAATGCCCCACTCTTGACCAAAAACAACCAATCAGAGCCAAGAAAATAAAAAGTAGGGAGTCAAGGATTTAGCCTTAGGGAACACCAAGGCTCAGTGGATGGCTGGGAGTGAAAAAACTGAAAATGAATAAACTGAGTGCAGCCAGAAACATAAGATCTGAACCAGTTTAAAGGAGTACCAGTTGTAATTTTTATCAGAGCAGTTTTGGTGCTGTGATGGAGGCAGAAACCAGATTAAAGCTCCTTATATAAGCTAAAATTTGCTTGGTGTAAATGCAATTGACTAATGAGAGCTTTTGTTTTTAACCGAGGTGAAAGTATTACTGTATAATAACTCTACTATGAAAAAAGAACAACTAACAAGAGATATCCTAAGCCCATAATTATGATAGTCATGCCTATGTTGAGTGCATAACAATTTCTAACTGGAACTTCAGATTATTAGTCCACATCCATTTAGCTATGCACAGCATTTCAAATGAAATTATGAATACTAAGAATATTTATCAAATGACAATTTCTGCAAAAATGATTATCCAATTTATCAAACAAACCGAAACTGCTTCCTTAACTAAAGAACAGAGCTGTCATAGAAGATACAGATTACTAAAATCTATAACCAAGAAAGTGAATGAGATAATTTATTATTATCAAATAAATAAATAAATAGACTTTATACTGAGAAGCTGTTGAGAACTGCTGGGAACTGATTTGTTACAAAGTCAAATTCAACCTGAGAAGTGCAACTTCTGCTAATGAAAGATTTGAGGGTTTAGAAATAAAAACTCTCACCTGACAGGCGACAGGGACACGTCGAAGTCAAACTTTTCATCTTGCAAAAAGCACAGATCTGTTCAGAAGGGACAGCATGGTGAAAACAGCGAAAGAAAACGCATCAAGAGCAAAAGGCAGCAGCTGACTTACCGCTGTTAGCTCCACGGTCCATCTCTCTATGTGCTGCGGATTGACCCAGTTCAGATCTGCAGTGTTACACGGAACTCTGACATTAGACTGACATGACAAAACTTTAAAAGAACACTAACGGGTAGTTTAAACACGACTGCTAAACCCAGTTATTACATTACTGACACCAAATGTTTTTTTGTTTTTTTTTTTACCTCTAAGCTAATTATACGTTAGCGTGCTAGCTCGTTTTCAGACATTATCAAGCAGTAACCGATATAAACAGTAACACGGAGTTTTTCGCATCAATTTAATCGACCACAACACCCCATGGAAATGACACACCACCCGTTTGTTAACAACGTAAATCATACAAACCGTAAACTCCTCTTAAATTATTTCTGTCCTGATTTAAACTTCCACTCAACACACCGAACAAATAATTCAAATCTCCTTCGCTCTGTCAATGTGACAAAGAACGCGTCTGCTATTGGCTGAAAAGTTGTGTGACGAAGAACTGAGAGGAATTGTGGGTTTGTAGTCCTGTGTAGTCCAATAACTGGACTACCAGCCCAATTATATAACTGGGTTCGAAACAGAATAGATTTGTCTCCCTTCTGTTTAGACTGTATTAAGTATATTAACACAACTTGACGCCGTGAATTAATTCTTAATTTTCCCTCTGTTGGATGTATTGTAGGGTTAATAAAAACGCTTCACAGACGCCACCAGATGGCAGCACAGTTTACAATGTAGCTAAATTCTTCTCAGATAAGGGAACCTTAGAGGTCAAACTACTGAGAATCACAGAAACAGGCAATATTTATGTACATAAGATCATGTCTTAGCTTCCAGGACGTCGATATATACAGTACCAGTAGCCAGCTGTCATGTTAAACCATTCATAGTAAAAAATATTTAAACCTTCAAGAAGTATTACTAATGTTTTCAGCTTTTCTGTTGTTAAGAAAACAAATTTAAAGTATGCTAGTTTTAAAGCTTAACATGTCTTGATTTAAATAGCCTAATTATAGTTTTGAAATTAGCAACTTATTCTGGCCTATTGGCCTTTATGTTATCTGTAGTTAAAGCAGATGGTTTGCTAGATCTTTTGAATTGCCATTTGTCTGTGTGGGAAACAATCAGGAGAAGTTCCAGCTTTTCACACTCATTTGTGAAAAGCCATAAAACAGCAGGAGTTCAGGAGAGTCTCTGCTCTCACTTTGTTTAAACAATGGGCACAAATGGTCTTAGATCGTGACTTGCAGGAATTTTTAAAAAGGGTCAGAGATAGCTTCTGGTTGGATGAGCAAAGATACGCCTTATTTGAATAAATTAAAGACAAGAATACACCTTTACTATAAAACTTTCTACACAGGAGTAACAAATCAGATTTGCTCTTGCAATTCTCCAAAGACGTCTTTGCACGTCTTTGCTTTCCTTTCTTTCTTTCTTTCTTTCTTTCTTTCTTTCTTTCTTTCTTTCTTTCTTTCTTTCTTTCTTTCTTTCTTTCTTTCTTTCTTTCTTTCTTTTTCTTTCTTTCTTTCTTTCTTTCTTTCTTTCTTTCTTTCTTTCCATTTGTCTCAGGTAAATGAATGTATGTCTCTGTTGTTCTGCAGTTTCTGTTGTAATTTTATGCGTTGTCTTCTATTGGATTAATCTCTGTAATTCTGTGACATCTGCACTCATTGTTGTTTTCTGTGTGGCTACATGCGGTCTGCCGGGAGAACCCGGGATCGAAGAAGATTGAGCCAGAAAGTTTTCTTAAGAAATATTATAACTTAAAATCTTCTTCAACACCGTCTAAGTAAACGTTTATTTCTTTTGCTTTTAAATAAAAATAAATGTCTTGGCATGTTATTAAAAATATTTTAGAGTTCAGTGATGAATAGGTTATTGTTATACTACTAGCAATATTTTATTATAAAGACTAACTGGAGACAATGGGATTATAACTGATCAAAATAAAGCTTTTTACCTTCCTTTTTACCTACTACCTGAATTATAAAAAACATTGTTTATTACTTTCTTAGTATTTACTAACTGACATTTGAATGAAATAGCCAACCTTATCTCCTGCCTCTATTTCAATATTCTGAAGGAAGTAATTAGCAAATCAAAGTATTGTATTGTATTTTGATTTGCACATGCACATCCAATGCTTGCATTGCATCCAAGCGTTACAAAAGCAAAGCAGTGATGTAAAGACATCACTGCTTTGCTTTTGGTGATGTAACGCTTGGATGCAGCTGCCTGCTCGTCCTGACAGTGGGAATTTCTTCCATAGAGCTCTCTATTAGCTAATTTTGAACTGATCTGAAGTTGGCTTGTAGCAACTGACTCTGCAGAATCTCTTCAGACCATGTGACTGGGCATCTATTGAACCAGTGCTGGGATTTTTCGTGCCATTAGTTTTCATGGATGAGTTGCTGTTGTTCTCCATGTCTTCAGCTTGTTATTACGCCACTCACTGTTCAGGTGACTGTGCAACATTTAGCTGGCTGTAAGTGACGTGACAGGACTTAATGAACAGGTGACATCCTGTCACAGTGTCATGCTGGAATTCATTGAGCTCAAAAAAGGGAGCATGTCTTTCACAAATAGAAACAATCTGAATGCCTGAGATGCTTGATTTTATACACGTGACTGGAACATGTGGATTAAACCATTCAGAAAGGTGGCTTAAATTGGCTAACCGGGTTTAGCTAATTTTTTTTTTAAGTTTAAAAAAAACAAAACTTTTTTTGGTCTGGCTCATACCACTGATACCACTGTCTGAGTGTCTGCTTAATTTTACATATGATTATGTGACCCTGGTCTCTCTTTGTTAGTGTCCGTCAAAATAAAGACATTTCCTCTGGCTGATTCTCAGAGGTGAGCAGAGTGGCTGAGGACTTAGTTCTTCTCGTTGGCTTGAAAACCCTGTGTTTCTAAAACATCCCAGAAATTGATCGTTCCATTTTTTGACCCATGACTTGTTTAGTAAAGTAACTCAAACATAAACATCTTTAAAAAAAAAGCTAGGAAGTCCAGACATTTTTCAAAAACCCTCTCATCCAGCAGTCAGTTTTTGATCTTTTAATGACAATGTTCTTCCAATCTAAGACATAAAAAACACAACATTAAAATGAAAGACATTTACTCCAAACCTGTTTAACTACTGGAGGAAACAAATAAAATACAACAGATTTTTAGTCACTTACTCTTGCGGTTACAAGTTAACACAGAAACAATCTGAACGTGTTCCTAACAGATAACTTAGCTTATCAGAAACAATCTTTTTTAAATAAACTCTGGCTACATTGACAATATTTACATATAAAACTGAATTTGAATTTACATGAATCACCTCACAAACACTCTTCTAAATTACATATGCAGAGTTCATATCTATTAATAAAAAAATGCAGTCTGTGTGAACAAGGGTTCAGTCTGAACAGAACCACAAACACTTGTGGAGACATTACTGTCCCTTGAAAATCCTGAATCAATCAGAGGAGTCTGTTTTGAAAATGTTCAAAATGACAAACAACCGGAAGCGGCTGCTTCAGAGGGAGGTCTCCAGACTGTGCAGGGGGCTTCCTGGACAGGGTGGCAGTCCTGCTGAGTTAGGTGGGATTAGGCCGGACCGGGAGCCGTCTCTGTGCAGCGGGATGATGCGCTCCAACGCGTTATTGTTCTGGTTGGGCGAGGATGGCGGAGGCTGCAGGTTGGACAGGTTGGACAGTCCCGTCAGTGTCAGCGGAGGAGGAATGATGGAGTTCCGCTTGGTGGGCGGGTCGTCCTCGTCCTCGTTCTCGTCAATCAGCGGGATCTGGGTTTCTAAGTCCTCGATGCGGAACTCGGGGTGACTCATGAAGTTGTGGATGGAGCTGCGTGACTCCGGCGTCTCCAGGCCCTCGTAAGGAGACACGCTGTCTCTGAAGGCGTTCACAACACGAATCTACCAGACAAGGAGGAGTGGAAGGTGATTAAAAGAGCATTTCAGAAACTGAAATCATTCTTCTATTAAAGTTGCTGTATGTAACTTTTATTAAAAAAGTGTGTGTGTGTTTTACATTTTTGTTAAAATTATCATCATGTCCTGTCAAACTAAAAAAAGCGCTACTAGATAGTTTTTAAATAATTAATATTATTACATCTAGCAGCTGTTTGTCTCATATACAGTTTATTTACAGTATAATTATTCTCAAAGTTGGGTAGTAACTAGTTACATTTACTCAATTATATTTACTTGAGTGACTTTTATGTTAAAAAAATACTTTTAGCCCTATTTTTACTACAATGTACTTTTTACTTTTACTTGAGCAATTCTCTACTCTTGAGTAAAACTTCTGTATTCTCAACCCAGTGTGAGTAACTTCAGTGAATGAAGAACAAATATGTTAGAACCAAAAATTCACCAGACACACACCTGCAATTTTTGTTAAAGAAACTGATTTGAAAAATATTTTGTCTGATTTTGTTATTTTTTTGTTACTTTTATAAATTATTGTTATTTTGCTCCTTAAAATACCAAAATGTACACTTAATTTTAAATTTAGGTCTTATTATATCATTTTTAAATATTAAATGATTGATAATTTGATCAGTTACTCAGTACTTGAGTAGATGTTTTACCAAATACTTTTTTATTTTTACTTGAGTAATTTAAATTTTCAATTTTTACTTCTACTTGAGTAAAAATATGTTGAAGTAATGCTACTGTTACTTGAATACAATTTTTGGGTACTTATCCCACCTCTGTTTCTTCTTTAGTAATTATACTCTTAGAACTCAAATCTTGCTAAATCTGTAGAGTTTGTCAACACAGAATTCTTGATCAGAGGATTCTAAATGAATCCGTGGACCTGTTGAAACTTTTTGCCATTGTTATACATCTGAAATGTGTGATGGCAATAAAGCCACATTTTGAAAAATCTTTTCCTGCATATCCACAACACAGCAACAACAACAACAGCAGAAGTTTTCTCGAGCTGCAGCGCTGTACCTGCGTCTGGATCCGGTTGAGGCTGCGGCACCACAGCGCCTGACCCCTCCTCAGCTCCATCTCAGCATGGTCAATCTCGTCTTTGTCTTGCAGCTCCTCCAGCTCTTCCTCAGGGATCTCCTCCTGCTGGGTGCCATGACCGGCTGTTTTCAGGAACCGCAGCCAGCTGGTTGGGACGCTGGACACCAGCTGGGAGAGGAACAAGTTTACAAACCACACAAAAACAAACACCACTCTGAGGTCAGCTGGGGTGACCAGATGACCTGCTTTGTTCAGATGATTTATCCAACAAGCTAAGATGATTTCCTGCATTCTAGTTGATGGCCAAAATTCTACAAGACAAACGCTTAAATTTAAAGTAAGCACAGAAAATACTTAATTATTCTGTTATGTTTTTGTTCACATGTGAGTCGGATGTTTATTTCATCCGGATATGGATGGTGACGTCACAACTACACAGCAACGTTACACCAGGCAACCACAGCAGTCATAATACAATCGGCTCCAGAAACGACAAAAAGTACATATTTGTCTTCTGTAATCCTCAGATCAATAAAATCCCGATTTATGACATAATGTCGTTTTTGACACAAGAGAACTTCAAGACGTTTCAAGAACGAGAGCAGAACTACAGCTAGATCATGTTTCATTTTTTTCATTTCCCCAACAGTTGAGTTTAACTTTCAAAATGCAGTAAATGCTGCACAGAATGCACATATCAAGTGCAAAATTTTCTGTGGTTCTACCAGTTTAAATTTTTTTTTTTCTTTGATATTTCCCTGTTAACTTTGCACTAGAAGCATTTATTAAAGGTAAATAATACAAGAAAGGGTCTTTTTCTAAAGAACACTGCTATGCAAAATTAACCATTTCTTTTTGTAGACTTAACAGATAATTAATGTACCGTATTTTCCGCACTATAAGACGCACCTAAAAACCTTCAATTTCCTCAAAAGCCGACAGTGCGCCTTATAATCCGGTGCGCCTTATATATGGACCAATATTGAGCCACAACAGGTCCAGCAACGGACCTTACCACAGGGGCCGCGTTTCATTGGCTAATGCCCATTTTAGGTCACAGTGCAGCTACCACGTGCGTGACCGTCTCACAAACACAAGCTACAGTAGTAAACATATGCTAATGTACATTGTGGACCATCAAAACCATGAATGCCGACTTACCCAGCCTTGCAAGAACAATAGGCATCAGTGATCTTGTCCACAGCTATATTTATGCTGAGGGTGTGAGGATCTGCTGTTTTCCTCATCTATTGGTAGCTTTTAGCTGTGACGCGCACAATGTTGGAGGCATCCAGTGGCTCAAACACCTTGATGTCGTCCAAAAAAGATGACATGAACTTGTTGGTTCCCCTGTCCATTGTCGTGGCTGATATGTTGTGAAAATCCGGCAGAAATGCTACGCTAATTAACTCAGCTCGAAATGAAAGACGTCATGTTTACACAGACATGCAGTAGGCTGCTTACGTAGTTGGTCCACTACGGTAAGCAGCCGCCAACTTCTTTTTCCCCGTAGAAGAAGTAGTGCGCGGTGCATGCTGGGATAGTTGTCAGAACACTGGTTTGTTAATAAAGTTTGATAATACATTTAAAGGGGGGGAGGGGCAGGGGAAGAGAGACAGAGACTGCAGCGGCAGCGTGTCGGTTGGTCTGTGTTACCCAGAAAGCAGTTGGGCATAATATCGCAACACCAACACCGTGAGTGAAACAACGACTGGGCCAGCCTACTATATAAAGTACTCGGGGACCATTCCTTTATAAATGTGGATGTGTAATAATAGAGTATGAAGCGTCTATTCTATGCGCCTTATAATGCGGTGCGCCTAATGTATGAAAAAAGTCCTAAAATAGGCCATTCATTGAAGGTGCGCCTTATAATCCGGTGCGCCTTATAGTGCGGAAAATACGGTAATTCACTAACTGTAAGCTAATCTACTCAGCATCTGTAATTTTCACAGGAAAACTGGAACAGCTGCCACAGCTTCCCTGTAAAAATGACACTTTTTAAAAAAACTGTTGCTTCTGAATTTGCTGATCTGAACTCACTTTTCAGATCATTCTTAACGTCTTATTCCCACTTTAAAAGTGATTTTATCTACTTTTAAAAATTTATTTTTAAAAAGTGGATTAATGGTGTAATCCATGCTTTGTATCCAGTTTTTCTTTTGAGTTTGTTTTATCTGATTTAACATTAGTGGGAATAAAAAAAGAATTCTGATTCACATTTGAGAATCTGTGATCTTTTGAGCCCAGGGTTGCTTGCTGCTACTTAGTAAAAAACAAAAAAAAGCTGTAAGTGAGCATTAAGGCCTTGTAAACTTAATCTTTGAGAACCTTTGGATTGGTTCAGGTTCAACAATCTTCTTATTAGTTTTATCTATCAAAAACAAAGCAACGCTGTGCACTAACAGTTCAAGAGTTGTGAGAATTGCATTCTAGGACAAAAAGTACCAAATATATTGCTCGTTTGCACAAAGCAAATGAAAAGAAATGTGCTTTAAACTCATCATAATCTCAACCAAGTATGAAAGAAAAAGTAATTCTATGGACACAGTCGCTGTAATTGCCATGAGTTCTGTTTTCGGTCTAATATTCACAATTCAAATAACATTGGCCAAGTAAAAGATTATCCTACCTGCCCCCAAATGAGACTACCAAGGCCCAGGAAGACGCACCAGAGCCACTGTTCTATGGTCAGAGGCACACAGCTGAAAGCTTTACCACCAAAGTGCACAATAACCACCTAGAGGAGACCAAAAAACAAGGTTTGATGCCCTCACAGTGTTGATTCACCCAGTGGTACAAAGACCTTGCCAGTGAAGGGTTACCTGTACAATAAGGGTTCCCAGGATAATGGAGCAGAAGATGGGGTTGTTGAAAACGCCCTCGAAGACGTTCCGCTCTCCATGGATCTTGCGAGCGTTGAACTCGTTGAAGATCTGCATGAGGACGAACGTGTTGAACACAATGGTGTAGTGTTCAGAGGGCGGAGCGTGAAGCGGGGCATTCCTCCCGGAGTCGATGTCGAACATCTTCTCACCTACAGAAGAACAGGATGAAGATCAGTGTCCTATGAGGATTTTGCAAATCACCCAAAATAAATGAATAAAAAAAAAAAAACATATCAAATTGCTGATCAGTCTCTTAATGGAAAAAAAAATCTAACATTCTCTATAATGTCTAGTTTGCTAAAGGGGGCCTACACTGTGGCATTTAATAGCACTATCAAGTAACTACATTATTTTCAGTTGTCATAAAAATTCTATTTCTATAAAATATGATTTAAAAGAAATATTTCCACTTCCTAATCAAACGCTTTGAAATTGGGCGTCTGTCACTTTAAAAATTCCTGCTCATTCTGAAACTCTGCCTTCAGGAAGTCATCACAACATGGCTCCTCTATTATCCATCCATCGTCCTTCACCCTTGTCCCTCAGTGGGGTCTGGAGGGGTGCTGGTGCCTATCTCCAGCTCACGTTCCGGGCGAGAGGCGGGGTCACCCTGGACAGGTCGCCAGTCTGTCGCAGGGCAACACAGAGATACACAGGACAAACAACCATGCACACACACACTCACACCTAGGGGCAATTTGGAAAGGCCAATTAACCTGACAGTCATGTTTTTGGACTGTGGGAGGAAACCGGAGAACCCGGAGAAAACCCACGCATGCACAGGGAGAACATGCAAACTCCATGCAGAAAGACTGGGGCCGGGAATCGAACCCAGAACCTTCTTGCTGCAAGGCGACAGCTCTACCAACTGCGCCACTGTGCAGCCGGCTCCTCTATTTACTCTTTAATAATTTTTTTTTTTTTTTTTTTAACAATGTTTGAGAAGCAGCTCGTATAATGAGCTCAGCTGATGCTCAGTTCCACCAGGTGTTTGTTAATTGCTGCTGGCTAGTTTGAAGGAGCTGAGAGGGGGAGTCATGGAGAGGGAAGAGCTTCTCCAAGGAGGTCCAACCAGGCGTCTAGCACAGCTAAATGGCTGCCACTGTAGATTAAAGGTTCTCTCAAACATGCGTGAAATAATCAAGGCAATACTCCTGGTCTGTTTTTGATGAAGGAGTGACATTATAACATGTTGGAAAGCTCAAACAAGTTGATTTTACATAACACTGATCCTTTAAATCACTTTGCACTCAAACATACCAAGGATCTGTGTTTTGACTGACCGACAAAGAGCAGCGTGAAGATCAATGTCAGCTGGTAGACGGCGTGGCCCAGGATGTTCTTCATCATGGTGCGCGAGATGAGCGGCTTGTTGCGCCCGTACGGGTTCCTGAGCAGCAGCGCCTCGGTCGGCGGCTCCGTGGCGAGGGCCAATGAGGCGAAGGTGTCCATGATGAGGTTGACCCATAACATCTGCACAGCTTTCAGAGGAGAATCCTGGAAATGGACACAGAGATGAACTGCTTAGGTCTTGTATATTTTTTGAGAGGACAACACGAGGCCAGGTTAAATCAAGTGAGGAAATGTAATTTTCATTGCATCTTAGACCTATTGTACAGAATCCTCAAGTAACCGAAGGGAAAACTGAACCATTATTAAAATGCATCATTGTGATAACATAAAAATGGAAATGTTTATGTATTTGTAATAATTTTAAGAAAATTTTGTAACATTTTTTACAGCTATGTCTAGTATAGCAAGTACTAGATATAACATCTGTGAAACATGTCTATCGATTTTGCCACAAGTTCCCCAATGAAAATGTTATGCTATGTTAATACATGTCAATATTCTGAAAGTATGTTGTGTATGTCTGACCTGGGTAATGCAGGCTCCGGTGATGGCCACGGTGACAGCAACCACATTGACCGTGAGTTGGAATTGCAGGAACTTGGAAATGCTGTCGTACACGTTTCGGCCCCACATGACGGCCTTGACGATGCTGGAGAAGTTGTCGTCTGTCAGGATGATGTCGGACGCCTCCTTTGCTACGTCGGTCCCTGCGATGCCCTGTGGATCGGCAGCTGAGCGTTAGGGCCAGGATGCGTTTGAAATGTTTGTGAATATAAATCATCCGGAAATGCTAACAGGTGCACATCGTTCAGGAATGTAAAACGCTGTACCATAGCAAAGCCGACATCTGCTTTCTTGAGAGCGGGGCCATCGTTTGTGCCATCTCCTGTTACTGCGACAACCTGCCTCTGCTCCAGCACTGTGCTGTCAATGATACCTTTAAAATAAAAAAGAGATCGCACAGGTGAAAGAACAATGACAGTATTGAGTTGTTTCCAGCCCACTTTTTGTCAATTTTACCCACTTATCTTTACAGAACTGTTCTAATCCAGCCACACTGCAGGGTTTTTACACCTTTTTACACCTTCATTTTGTTTTTCTTCAGAAGGACTTGTGTTTTAGGTCTTTGTCTTGCTGCAGAACCCAAGTTTACTTCAGCTTAAGGTCCCAAACAGTTGGCCAGTCGTTCTCCTTCAGGAAGTTTTGGTTGACAGCAAAATTCATGGTTCCATTTAACACCTCCAGACCATTACACTTCCACCACCATGTTTTACTGTTGGTATGTTGTTTTTCTGAAATGAACTCACTGGTGCTGTTTATGAGGTGTGACAGTTAGTGGTCTGAGTTGAAGAGAAAAAGAGGAGCTGTGTGTAAAACTATTTGCTCCGCTAATGTCAAAAATACACAATTTCACAAGTGCTTTGTTTCCGCTAAATAAGAAACGCAATTAAAATCACACATGAATAAGTTTGTTTCACGCATGCAATGCTGCAACATCATCCTCCAGCTACTCCTTGTCCTCTTCTTCTTCGTGATTTGTGTATGGCCTGAAGATTCAAGAAAATAACTACATGAAACCTTTCTGAGAACATGACGTAGGCTAAAGTCAAAAACCACTGCTGACCAAAATAGGAAATAAAAAAAACCTCACTGAGGGCCCATCTCACATTTACTAAAGTAACATCTTGATAGAGCTTGAGAAATTCTGAAAAAGTAATACTGATAGAAGAAAAATAAAAGTTTTTGGAAGGTCCCATCAATAACCTGCTGAAACTGATAAAGACAAATTCTGCTCTTTACCAGAAAATTGTGAAGGAGAATGTCTGGCCATCACTACAGTGCAAAACCTCTCAGGGCACCAGAATGCAACTCTGAATGGCTGAAAAAGTACAAAATGAAGGTTAAAATCTGATTTAGTGCCTCTGGCAGGCGGACCATGCTCTGAACTCTCCAATGTGGCTGAATTAGAACAAGGTTGCTTTGGAGAGCCAGTCAAAATTCCTCCACAGGAATGTGAACAACCTCCTTGCTTGTTGCTGTAAACCCTTGAAAGCAGTTGAAACCACCCGAGTGTTGGAATATCTTTCACAGCACTGTCTAAGTGAGTAAACCTGCCACCCCATTATTTCTGGATTGATTTATACTTCACTGACCTTTAACCAAAGTGTGTTTGTCCATTGGGGATGATCGGGCAAGGACTCTCAATTTGGGCCAAATCTTATCGATACGCTCCTGCTCGATCTGACGAGACGAAGGAGAGAAAAACCTTTGATCTGATTTGCAAGCAGTCACCACAGAAAATGACACACAGGCAGGGGCAGAATTAGATTTTCACACTTCTTTGCTTCAAGCCTTTTCCGCCGTCATTTGTCTGACCTCGCCCGACTCGTTGCGGATCCGCTGGTTGAACTCTTTCCCCTCTATGCACAGGAAGTCGTCTCCAGGTTGCAAAATGCCACATTTGGTGGCGATGGCTCTAGCAGTGTTGATATTGTCTCCGGTCACCATGCGGACAGTGATCCCAGCCCTCTGGCACTTTCTGATAGCTTCTGGTACCTTAGGGGAACAATGAAGAACAGATACACAGAGGGTCAACCCGGAGGGGAGTGCACCCCATGCAGACAGACACCAGTTGTTGAACTGCTCCACTGTGCAATGACAGTAGTTCCATAGTTGCGTCCTCAACATTTATTACAACAATGTCAACCAAAGTGATTTTATTCAGTCTCAAATGTTCTACCAGTTCCCCCGATATGCTCCACTCTGACCCCTCATGTGAAAGTCTGTTGTCCCCAACAGATCACGTTAACACCTTTCTAGACATGATGTGCAATCAGTAATCCATGCTTTGAAAACCTCCCAGTTGGATTATTGCGGTTTTCTTCTAACTGCCTTGCACTAGTTCAAAATGTGGAAGCAACAATTTTGCTTGAAAAATTCCCCACTTCCCAGAACAAGTCTTGATGCTCAATTCCAAATTTTTGCTAAAATCAGATTTTTTTTTAAAGTCATTCAGACTAGTAATTACAGAACCTCTTAGGGGGAGATGGGGAAAATTGTTTCTTTTGCGTTCCCTCGCAATAATGTACTGATCAGATCATGAGGCATAATTTAATACTGAAGATGTTTCTTACAGCGGCCACTGTACTTTCTGCTTTAACAAAGTTTTCATGAGGTTTTTCCTTGTATGTTAATGTCTCATTTGTGAAATATCTGAAGTTTTATATCTTTTTCTTGAAAATAGAAATCCATCACAGACCTATGTGCAAAATGCAAAAGCAAAACAGGTCCCCTAGGGGGCTCTGTACCTAATTAAATGCAACCTCAATTTACAGGCCCCATTCCACCCACATACGCAAAAGGAAGAATGTTGTCGTCACACAGCAGTGCTCTGTTTACGGAAGTCTTAATGGATGGAGTCGTTTATGGATAGTTTTAGAGTTTATTCATCAAAGGGAGCTGTTAGTATCAACACAAGATCATAGCAAGACGGAGGAAGCTAATAAAAAATAAATAAAAGCACATCTAATAGTGATGGTAATTTGTGGTAGGGTTCAATGCAGTGTCTGTGGAGAGGTCTGTTTGGATGTGCAATCAGAATGAAGAGTGATGTGATGTCCTTCACTGAGACAGACTTCCTTCATAAGTTCATAATCATAATTTTCAGCCATTTTTTACATCTGGATGTACCAAGTCTGGCTTAAGGCATCAGCGACATAAAAGTCGGATAAAATGCGACATGAACGTTCTGACTGCAAACGCTTTGAAAACAGTCAGATATGTATCAGATTTTGTACTACATATGGGAGAGGCTCAAAGCAGATTTTTTTTTTCTGCTTTGAGCCTCTCCCATATATAGTACAAAATGGACCATTCAATCTGACATGAAAAAGTCGGATATAGTTTGCACGAAAAGCTACTTTGGGTCACGTTTGCCTGCTTTGTGAATGTACCCTTAGAAAGCTCTTGGAAGTTGTAGCCGTTTACCAAGGAAGATAACAAACCTCAGGTCGTACAGGGTCTTCAATGCCAACCACAGCGATGCATGTCAGTCTAGTGAGGATCTCCGCCTCGTTGTCCCAATCAGGCTCTCCATCAGCGATGGAGAAGTCTCTGTAGGCAAGACAGATCGTCCGCAGCCCCTCTGATGCCATCGACTCAATCACATTTTTCACTAGTTGGTCTCGATCCTTGGGTTTGAAGATCTTGGCCTCTCCACTGGCCGTCAAGATTTTACTGCACCTGAAACCATATGCAGTACACATGGTCAGAGTATGACTACGAGTGCAGAACTGTGTAGGCAGAGGCAGTGGACCTACTTCTTAAGCAAGATCTCAGCGGCTCCTTTACTGAACATTCGGTAGCTGCCATCAAAGGTCTTCAACACAGTGCTCATGGATTTCCTCACGGAGTTGAACGTGTAAACCTTGAACAGCTTCTCCTCTGGGATTTCATTTCGAACGCTCTGGTAGTCTCGATTCAAGTCTAGACTGAGTCCCAGTAAGGCACATTCGGTCTTGTTTCCTACTTGGCGAGGCAGCCCACCTTCTCTCTCCGGAGGCTGTGGGAAGGAAGAAGAAAATTTAGGTACACCGCATGATTAACAGTAGCTTAAAGCGGCACAACTTCAAGAAGTGCTGAATAGCTTTTATATTTTTCTTTTTCCATTGGCCTCTATAAAGAAGTGATAGTATCTTTGGTAGAGAATTTCATCCTTATCTGTGAAATAACCATGGACTTAGAACATGTAATTCCACTGGTCAACAGGCAAAAAAATTGTCTGTGGTTTTTCAACTGTTTTAGGGTCATGTTGATGAGCTGAATCCAACAAGTCACATTGGTTTTGCTCAATCAGGTCAACTTTCTGAACTATGGAGCAACATGAGCATCAAATGCTTGACTTGTTCTCACATCTGGATCGGTTTCCTGAGAATCTGATCAATGAGTGATGAGGAGAGATTCCATCAGGACAGAAAAGAGACGGAGAATTTTACACAATGAAGACCTGATGATCAATTCACATGTACTTATACTTACCATTATCAGTGTTTATTATTCAATTTACCCAAATCCAAGTTTGTGACATCTAATTAATACATTCTGTTAGAAAAAACATTGTTTTCTCCTAAAACCTTTTCTGGATAAGAAATATTAATATTAACGGAAATGAACTGATAATGTCATAAAAATATCATCAGTTTAGTCAGAAGATCAGATTTCTCTAAAGCAAATTAGAATAAAAACCTGATTGATAAAAATGGATGTCACTTTTGGATTCAGCGGTGCA
Source organism: Poecilia mexicana (assembly GCF_051168715.1). Classification (NCBI taxonomy): domain Eukaryota; kingdom Metazoa; phylum Chordata; class Actinopteri; order Cyprinodontiformes; family Poeciliidae; genus Poecilia; species Poecilia mexicana. The sequence goes on from NW_028263375.1 coordinate 31,661,215, forward strand.
AAACTGACATATCAGCATATCAGCAACCCATTTAATAGCAAGACTTAGGTTTACCAAAATAGACATAACTCAACAATGGAACCTAGATGCTTGGCCAGAAAATGCACAATTGTTGGACTTGGACAACATAAACTTCTCTGTATACCAAAGTATTCTAAAGCTAAATATGAGGACACTTGTTCAACAACTGGCGCTTGCCCAGACAACATCATTAACAAGCCAATGATCCTAAACAAAGCAACAAATCCATAAGAGAATGATTGGAAAGGCAATCTTAGGAGATCTGTGACAAGAGAGATGTCTCCAAACATAATGATGGTATCAGAAAATGTCACCATAATGACAGGATGGCATGATAAAGACATGCAGAAAATGACTATTTAAGTTATTTGATAAGCTGGTAATTATGGGGTATACTACGATTTTAATACACAGCATTTGCATCTTGCATTCATCTTTTTTTAAAATAAAAATCAGTCATGTAAATTTTGTTGATTGTTTTTAAAACTTTAGATCTAAATTACTCAACAACCTGTTTGTTTTAGGTCCTGATCTGTACAACTCTGTGTGTGTTTGCACAAGGACTGTGGGGTGAAAAGGTAATAGAAAAATTGGCATATCAGAGATTCCAAGTAGTATAGAAAAGGTGTGAAATCAATGCACTTTAAAGCTGAGCTAGAAATGTCAGATGAAACTAAAGAAAATAAAAGAAAAGCAACATTCTGTAGCAGCCAAGCAGAAACCTGCAGACCAGAAAAGAAACTTGTCATTGCTTCCTAAACTCCTGGCTACAACCAAACCTGCTTTTCTCCTTCGTACTCTGGTCTGTCAAGTGCATCCTGCAGACTGTGATCTGATGAGTCCTGAGCTTCCTGTGGCAGTGTGCTAAATACTTATCCCACAGCTTCCTGAATGAGCAGCTATTTTTAAAGCTTACCATAATCTTGGTGGTGTAGGCGCAGTTGACCCCGATGCCTAGGATGAGCAGGTCCAGTATCTTGGTTGGGATGAGATCCGGCTCTGGGACTTTTTTATAGTGTCTCCCTGCGATGTAGGCCTGCACCACCGTCATGCGGTTCATGGTCAGCGTCCCCGTCTTGTCTGAGCAGATGGCTGTGGCGTTTCCCATCGTCTCACAGGCATCAAGGTGGCGGACCAAGTTATTGTCTTTCATCATTTTCTGACACACAAATAATACAGAGAGCAGCGTTACTGAATTCAGATTCCTAAATCCATACTTCACACTCTCCTGCAGTCATAATTTTAAAATCTTGCTGTGTGAATAAGGCATTAGGTATGAAGCAAAAATGTATTATAACATGTTCTGGTCAGATAAAAGCAAAATTCCACTTTTTGGTCTATGTTGTAGGTTTGTAACAATGTCTGTCACCCTAAGCTGACCATCTTCATGGCAAAACATGGCAGTGGCAGCATCATGCTTTTATTAGCAGTTGGTGGGAGGTTGCAAAGACTTGGACCTGGAGGAGCTAATGACACCTGAGGATTAAAAACGTATGAAAATGCAATGAATTAAGGTTTATGGTTGGAAAATGAGAAAATTAGAAACAGAATTATAAACATTTTTGCAAGCTCCTGCAATACCAGCTTGTAGACACAAATCATATTCAGCTGAGTCATGACATTGGAATCTCTTTGCATGCAGACAGACGTGAAGCTGACAGACATTGCAAAACTGACCTTGACCGAATACGCTAGGGAAATGGTGACGGCCAGGGGGAGACCCTCAGGCACAGCCACCACCAGCACCGTCACACCGATGATGAAGAACTTGACCATGAACTGCACATAGATGGAAATGCACTCTTGCAACCAGGGAAGGCCCTGAATCCAGAAGGTATCGATCAGGAAGCGAGTGATTAGGATGATGACGGTGAGGGCCGACATCAACAGACCTGAGAACAGGAGAGGAAAAGAACAGGAAAAATAAAACCAAATGGATTGCAATGAGTGATGGTTAAAACGCCTTTAAGTTCTTTAGCTGAGATTTTGTGGATGCGTTATGCATCTCACTTCAGCATAACTTCCAACAGAACTATGGAAGCCTTGAAACACAAGGCTTTTGACACATTTTTTAAGTCTGACTAAATGTTCTTTTTCTCTCGACTTCAAAAATAACACGGAAGTAAAAAAGACAAAAAAAATTAGAATCAAATATTGTGAAATTTTGTGGGATTTTTCGCAAATATTTTTTCTCTTGAAGGAGAAAATAGAAAAATTGTGATGTTCAAAATTTTATCAATTGTGTTTTTTATATCAAGTACTTCTCATTATAACAGCATAGTTCCTTAATTTCTCCACCAAGCAACCAACAGAGTGAAAAAGAAAAAAAATATTTTTTAGCCTTGGTTTTTTTCTCTCTCGCTTAAATTATGAAAAGTAAAAAAAATAAAAAAAATAAAAAAATTTGTGATTTTTGTAAGTCTTTTTTAAATCTAAACCAAGAAACAGAAAAAGTATTAAGTTTCTTTTTTTCTCACTTAAATGTTGAAGGGTAAGTGGACAAAAACTCTTCTCACCCAACAAAGAGAAAAAGAAAAAGATGAGTTGGGGAAAAAACTGTTTTTTCTGTTTGGATGAGATGGAAATGGCTTGACAGATTCTTTTTCCCTCTTGCCATCCAGGACTTAAACAAAATAAGTTTTTCCCCTTGGCTGTCAGGGTTTCCGTACATAACTGATCCACAAGGATCCATATGAATCCAAACATTCCAACATTTTAAAACGTGTTGATTTTAAATTTAACTTAACTTTAATTTTTTTTTTTCATCATGTAAGATCCTAGATCATTGTGGCTTTTAGTGATATAAAAGTCCCAGTAACAAATTGAATACCAGTCCCCTGTTTGTACCTGCTCTGCCGATCTGTACGGCCAGTTTGGTCAGCTTCCCCTGAAGGACAGATTTCTCCTTCTTTGGAAGAACTTTCTTCTTCTTCTCTGGTTCTCCATCCTCGTTGAGTGGTTGCATCTCAACAGTAGCTGCGTCCTTGTTTTTCTCTACATGGGATAATAGAAGAAGTCATTAAGCCTCCAAACTGAAGAACTGGTTCAGCTTTAAAGACATGCTTTAAAAATGTAGCGAAACCCTAATAATTTCCAGTTTTACTAGGAAAAGAAACACAACTCAAAACATGACAAATAAAGAACAATTTCCAGAGATGCATGTTTGAAAAGAAAACTTAAAATGCCAACATCTGTCTTGACTTCCAAAGCAACTAAAATCAGACTTAAGATCTTGAGACAGTTGTTGGAAGCTCATTTCACGCAAAACAAACTGAATCACATGAGTAACACCTGTCACTGAAATCATAACCATCTTGGAGCTTTTTCCTTGTTTTACGCTAAAGAAATTCAGTCGGCCAATGCTGATGAAAAACCACATCTCTTGTCCAGGGAACCCAGTCAAGCAATATCCAAGTCGCATTTAAAGCCTTACCCTGCACTAGGTTATAGTAAAAACTCAAATGTCCCACTTAGCACTGAATGCACCATTAGTTTTATAAGCTTTCAACACAACAGAAAAAAACTTGGCATATTTATGTGTAAGATCTTTAGACTTGTGCAGACCACAGATGAGTGGAAACCGAGGTTTTTTGTTGGAGGGGTTATAAGGAAAAGCCCTGGTGGTTGAGTGTCAACTAGATATATGCATTGTATTAAAGAAGTATTAATATCTGTGGAAGCTTTTCACAAATCATTCAGTGTGGTGCGGCTCCTCTGATTAAGCCTCCCCTTGTATGGGTGGAGAGTAAAGAGTGCCAAATTACAATAAATAACTAATTTATGAAATACCTATTTAAAAGTATCGTTAATTCATTAAAACTTTAAATAAATGCAGAAATCATTAATTAAATATAGAATTAATTATATGTGCCTCAATTAAACATACTGATTTCATATTTCAAAAATTGATAGAATTATTTCATGATTTAATAAATGACTTCATCCTGTGTATGAATTCATTTAATTCAGTGGGCGGGATCAGCTTCAGCTTCTGACTTCTGATTGGCTCCTTCAAACAGCCAGTCAAGACGACTCCTTCCAAGTTTGCTGTATCTGTTCTCTAACAATAAATAATATAAATAAATACTTTTGGGGCGACACCATTATAGACAATAGCTGTCCAGAGTGCATGTTACCATGGTAACGTGTGCTCATCCCAGTGTTAGATTGTTGTGATGCACTAAGTCACAGCAGATCTTCAACCTGACTTGTAACTACACTAAGCCCCTAACCACAGGGCATCGTTTCCAGTTCCCAACACAAGCAGAAACACCAGCAGAGTTAACCAATACTGCTTTGTGTCACAGAGGTGGGGTATGTGCTGGGGTGTCTGTATCTATGCGAGTGTGTGTGAGCGTGTGTGTGTGAGCGAGCTGATCCCATTTTTGTAATGAGGTTATTAGTGGACAAGAAGGCACCAGCAGCAGGGAGGAGAAGAAAGCAGCTGCCGAGCTTAATGCCGATAATCTTCTTGCTCCTAATCACCATCAACAGAGTCAGGAGCACCTGCTGCTGCTGCTCAGACCACCGGGGCATACTATGGAAGAAACGCCACGTGGGATCACACGGAGCCTGGAGAGCCCTCCCCGGTCCGACAGCGGAGGCAGGACTTTCCATGGAAGCACCACCAACATCTCTGTTTCTTTTTTGATTAACCTCAATCGAATCCAGCTCCCATTTCCTCATGCGACACTTAACACCAAAATATGGCTGGTCAACAAACACAGCATAAAGTCGAACAGCCAGAAGCAGGAGTTTATAGAAACTATTCCAGTTGTGAGTCAGCAAGAGGAGGGAGAAACCATGGATGGGGTCACAAGGTCATCACACACTTCCCATAGTAACACATCTGTCTAAAATAATGCCCGAAGTTATTTATTTATTTTTTGCCAAAAAGGGATTTTGATTTAAAAAAAAAGACTTACTTGAGGTATTGCTGACATATCATCACAAATCTTGAACATGGTTTTTATTAACCCTGTACCAGAATGTATGTTGTTATTCAATATGAGTAAGTCTAAACATGCCCAACAAGCCAAGAGGAGGAACAGCTAAATATTCTCTGTAGCTATGTTTAAATCAATGTTTGTTTCCGATGCCAATTATGGTGTCAGGAAAGGTTGATGGAAAAGGAAAAATTCTAAATAACTTACTCAAATTTGCTAAAAAAACAACAAAAAACGTTTTTTACGTTTGCTTGAGGTGGTTTTTGGCTTTTCTGAAAAAGACTCAACGTGCTAAAGAGGAGACATACATTAATAAGTTCTAAAGTTGTGAGCGGTCCCGTCCCATTCACTAGTGGGTCTGTGCCTTACAAGAGGCACGAAATGAAAAAAGTCAAAATCTAAATCTCCAGCTCAGAGGGGAGAAGTGTCAGTCTGGAGTGTCTGGTGAGAAGCGTTCATGGTGATGTGTGCTCCATGCCAGTTTGCAACCTCTACATCTTGTTTATTACAACTATGCTTAACTTCAACATCTGACAAAATCATGTATGCCTGGCTTGATTAATTGGAAACATGCCCAATTCACATTTTCTGCTTTGCAGCATTTTAAAAACTTACTCAAAATTCACAAAACTGTTTCACTCTGAGCCACCACCCCATTAATGCTCTTGTTCTGCATTAATGTGGTAACTACTGAAGCTGCTTGGTCTCAAACACACAACTTCACAGACCTTGCTCTCTGTTCATCCAATAACTTGGAGAGTTACAAGATTTTCTAAAAATGTTCAAAAGTTTAAATACTGTCAGCTTTACACTTCAAGGAGAATAACCCAAATAAGAGAACTGGAGTAAGAAGATGTGTCACATGACTGGATGGCACAGCAAACTGTTGCCACTGACTAATGCCTTAATTGAATTCTCACTGTCAAATACAGTTTTCTTTCCATGCAAAACCACCTTACAACATTAGGATTTAATCTCTTTCTCAAGTATTCATTTTCCTCAAACTTTTTCACATTTGGAAATGTTCCAACCCTGAACTTTAATGTATTTAGTGAGATTTTATGTGACAGACAAGGTAGTGCAAATATGAAGGAAAAAGATACCAACATAAGAATCTAAAAAGAGTGATATCTATTTATACTCAACATTCCGATTAGATTTTCAAATAATGAGTGGAGTAAGTGATTACAACAGCAAAATAAGTAATTTGATTGTTTCTTCCCAAAAGCAGAAAGTGTTACTGTGAATTTTCTTGTGAGAATGTTTTGTGATAATCAGGTGTGAGTGTGCAACGTCACTGGTAACAGTGTAAATCAAGAGGTGGTTCTTGAGAGCGCGTGCTAATGGATGGAAGTTTGAGTCTGCATAGTAACAAAAACATTAACATCCACTGACCACTCTGCATGGAAAGAAAACTTTCATCTACAGTGAACATTTTCACCACTAGTCCAAGTGAGTGACATGCCAGTCCTCTGACAGTCATTGAGAAACCCTCTAATGACATGACTGCTGAAGCTTACAAATCCAATTCCACCATGAAAATCTCTGACTGTCCCTCTGCTAAACTGGTGAAAATAGACTTTCATTCTAACTATTTTATTGCTGTACTTTACTTTCTCTCACACACACGCACGCACGCACGCACACACACACACGCACACACAAATTTATATGTTGAAATATGAAGAAATATAGGTTAATAGAAGAAAGACTTGATTTTCTATAGGTATGGAGGAAGGTACAGAAAACCGGTTAAAATGTTAAAATCTTCAAGTCAGAGACTGCTTCATTTTATTACATTTTATATCATCAGACCTGTGGTCTACTTGTGTAGAGCTTTATCAAGTCTACAGGACTCCAAAGCGCTTTACACAACATTCAGTTATTCACCCATTCACACACACATTCATACACTGATGGTGGTGAGCTACATTGTAGCAACAGCTGCCCTGAGCAGTCAGACAGAAGCGAGGCTACCGTACAGCTGATGTCCCCAGACCCTGTGACCACCGACAGGCTACTGAAGAAGAGAGGGGAAGAGCTGCTAACTGATCACCACCTGATTACCTAGTCTGCTTGGCATAGAAAGGTTCCAGACTACAGGAGGTAAACCCAAACTAGGGTTGAGAATGGATGGAGAACCACTGTCAGAAGTGGGGTTCACACATCCACAGGAGGGTTTCTCATGATGGGGATGTGGAATCTATGTGATCAGGACTTCTTTTGTAGATGTGCTCTCCAGAAGGTCATTGGTGCCTGTCATGGTGGTTACTGTTTGGTGAACACCAGCCTTATTGGACACTCAAGAAAGAGTCCTTTAGGGCTTGGTTGTCAACTCCTGAAGCAGCAGTCATGTGCCAGGTGGCTAAAAGAACTGTGACTTTTGTGGTGGCAGAGGCAAAAAATTTGGCCATGAGACATAATGGAGAAAAACTTTCAATTGACCTTGGAGGAGGTCCTAACAAACTTTTTAACAGCTAAGAAAGGGAAAGCAGGACCCATCCAGACTGTGACTTTGGTTAACTAGGACAACTGGAGATGGGATGGACGGTGTCGTTGGGCAGTGGAAGGACTAAATCCATTACTGTGGCAGAAGTTGCTGAGGTAGATTATAAGATGCCCTGTGGCAGAACGCCAGTGGTGGAAAAGATTCATTCAGAGATGCTGAAGACTCTGTACATTGTAGAGCTGTCATAATACACTATCTATATAAATGTACTTCTGTAGTCTTACAAACTGTACAATCATCTTTTGACCTGCATAAAATACATTGTAAAACCCAGACAAAGTTAGCTGCAGTATCAGTTTCCAGAGTCACGTGATTATGTCTCTCAAACAAACAAACCTCACTTATTCATGCTTAACCCATATTACTCATGGTATTATCATTACAGTATATGAGTGACTGAGTGAAGTCTCATCAGAGAAACATCAATCCACACAAGGTGACAATGGATTTATCTACAACTACTACTGTCTCACTAATGACATCCTGTCCCTATTAATATTAATATTCCAGCCAGTATTCAGTGAGCAACAACAACTGCAGTGTCCTCCACAAATATCTATATTCAAACCTTTAATTTCAGCACAATAATTAAATGTGGGAAAAAATAATCCTACATTCAGAAACAATTGTTTCTAAGAAAACACTGCTGCCACTTTTATTAACCCCCCTTAAACTACTTCCATAACATATAATTCCCAGTTTTACTTGATGTAATAATGCCAACACACACAAACACATTTCTTGTAGCCACTGGCAACAAAGCTTGACGAGGATCCGTATTCATCTTGCCACCACTTACGCTGAGGAGGATGGCAGGAGAGGTCAAAAATCTCAACAGCTCACTGTTAGAGAACTGGGCATCTTGGGTTACCATGTCTCCATGGCAACTATTAAGTTAATGCCAACTGGTTGTTTGGTACTGAAAACAACTTAACTTCCTCACAGGCATTGATACACACTGGTTCTGGTGGAAATGAAACTCTGATGCAATGCCTACCTTTCTTGTTTTTGACTTCCTTTATACCTGTAAAAACACAAAGCAATCAATCAAACAAATGCAATAAATCAACAGATATTTCTACACTCTAAAATATATATTTCAGATCCTAGGTTTTTATCTATGAGACATTAACTTTAGTTGGTGAGTTGAAGATTTAAAAGCAAACTGTTAGATCAATTGAATTCTCTCAAGATGGTTTGCTAACTTGATTTTTATTTCAATATATTTATTTAAAAACAGCTGAGAGGGATTTTTATTTTTATAATTGCACTGTTTCAAATAACTTGATATTATGAAAGTCTCTAAATGGTAAGAAGCTGCATTAAATCAGCAGAAAAGTCTAAATTTAGGTTATGTAAGGACATAACATTGATTCATGTCTCAATGTTGAAATTATGCATCTCTGTAAAAATACCTCATAATCCAGAGTCTGGAAGTCATCTCTTGAAAGAAAGAAATAGGAAACAATCTTGCAAAGACCTTTGACTGGATCTGAGAGATGCACTGCAATGTGATTTAGCTGATCTGTGCCACAGGGAGTGTGTGAGGAGACATTGTTGGGCGCCACACTACGCTTCTTCTTAGATGATGACTCGTGTAGTTGGCTTCAAAACTTACTCTTCTTGTCCTTTTTGTCTTTATTTTTCTTTTCCTCGTTTTTCTTCTCTTTTTTGTCATCGCTGCTGCCTTCGCTGTCTTCACTGGCACCGAGCAGTTTGAAAATAATTCCCGTCTGAGAATTCACACCTACGGCGGTGACTAGCATCTTTCCAGAGCCCTCCATTACATGTGTGCCTACAGAGAAGGATGGAAAGAAAAACTTACAATCTTCCTCTGTGAACACTCTCTTTTTTTGAGTGAACTTGATGTTTTTTTAAGCTTCTTATTTACATATTTTTAAATCTCTTCTTATATTAATTTTTCTTTAGAAGGACAAAACAGTTCCATAACAATACAGCTTTAAATACCTAAAAGTTAGTATGCTAAGGCATTTTAGGAGAGTGAAAGTAGCCTTGTGGAGCCTTGAAATAGCAAATACTGCTGTTAACATCTGCATGCTGTGATGTGATAACGAAAGCCTTGTAAAATGGATGTTTTTATATTGTTTTCTTTACTGTTTTAATTGTGACTGTAACTCAAAGTCTGTCAGCACCTTCACAGGTTTAGGCTCAAAAAAAGCTTTAATTTCTTAGTCCGTGAAGATGAAAACCAAAGAAATGATCCAACGTACTTTAGAAGAAAAATTGCTTGGTAGGAGCTGATAATGACAGTTCAGGTCAGGGTGAGCTTAGCTCAAAATGTGCGGTAGAAAAATCCACCTGAGAGCAACATGGGGTCTTTGTCAATGGTCTTCTTGACATGATCCGACTCCCCGGTCAGAGAGCTCTCATCGATCTTCAGATCGTTGCCCTGAATTAAGACGCCGTCGGCTGGGAGGAGGTCACCTGGAACGGCAACACAGAGGCAATAACTGCACACACTTATCAGGGCAAAAAAAGTTACATATCACCAATCTCCTGTAAGCAAAGGAGAAACATGAAAAGAAAATTCTGAAGTCTGTGTGTTTTTTGAAAATTGATATAGTGTACCTGTGTGCTTCTTCACACACAATTTGATGTATGTTTCTTTAATTGTTTGTGCTAGTTTTATGGATTTATTGTAATCTGAAGTATTATCCTGTCTTTGTTGTACTGTAGCCTTGTCCCCTCTTCTAAGGCAAATTTCTCCCATAAGAGACAAATTATCTTATCTAATTGTAATTAGACAAAAAGACAGTCCTTTTCATTTTAAAGAAAGAGAGAATATTACTAAATTGTTTTTTCTGGACACTGCAACTTTCTTTGTATATTCAGCAACATTTCAGACATCAGCAGACAAAATTGGAATTGGTAGGTCAAGCATTCTAAAGATCTGTAATCGGCGACTGGCCAGAAAATTGCAATTGGGGAACCCCTACTGAAAATGCTTGCTAATGTCAGCCATATGCAGACTCGTGTGTTTACTCACCATACTTGACTTGTGCGATGTCTCCGACCACGATCTCCGACACTTTGATCTGGATCACCTGCCCCGATCGGACGATGGTGAACTTTTGCTCCTGTTCGATGCGACTCTGCAGACCGCGGAACTGCTTCTCTTTGCTCCAGTCGTTAAAAGCCGTCACCAGCACCACACATACCACCGAAAGGAGAATGGCGGAGCCTTCAATCCATCCGGTCTCCGCTTCCCCCTCTTCTTCCACACCACCAGCTGCTTTTCCACAGTCTGAACAGAGATTTTAATATAGTCTGACAATCTATTCTCTAATCCTTTTTGCCTATGTTGACCTGGAGACAGGTTTTAATTTATTATTACTAGATAATTCATATTAGATAATTGAGTTGATTACAAATAACATCTAGGTTTTTTTTAACAATAATATATTTTCCATAGAGATAGTAAATGACATACATTTCATAGACAGTCAGACTGAAAAATTATGTGGACTCTTTTTCTCAAATCTTGTATAAGATTTTCTGTTAAACATTATTAATAAGTACAAAATGTTTATGATAAGATATGCATAGATTTAACTGGAGAATTGAGAGAAATGAGGAAAATCAGCTTGACTTATGATAGCACAAAAGTTTACCATGAAACCATAAAAATATGCTGAAACAAAATAATATATAAGCAAAATAAATAATGTTTCTAATTCTAAAAAATTTGGTCCTAATTTGCCGAATTAATACGGCTGGCTGTTAAATTGAGCATTTATGTAATCACTGAGGTCAAAAACTGGAATAAAAAGCATTTTATAGCAAAACATTTGTACTGTTAAAATGGTGGTGCTACCAGACATTTCTACCACAGTGTTCAAAATATCCAAATATCCTTGTATAGTGGAGAAAATACTCACTTTGTCTTTCTGCATCTGGTGGACTGTAGAAAGAAAGGCTTAGAGAAATGACTGCTGCCACCTCCAAGATGATAAGCGTGACATCCTGCAGGGCCTCCCACACTAACTGCAAAAAGGTTTTAGGCTTTTTAGGAGGGATGACATTCAGTCCAAACTCTTCTTTCCTCTTGTTTATGTCCTCTGGTTTTCCTTCAAGACCTGCAGGGGTATTAAAAAAACATTACAGCAGATTGAAAGGTAGGCTTATACTGGCTTTTCCACTGTGGTCTAAATTTGCCCCAGACTAAGTAAATTAAAACATGCTAAAAACATGTTGTTTATAGCATGTTGGTCTAAATGTAGGGTAATGTAAGCCAGTATGTTCTACATTTAAGATACATGAAAGTAACTAGAAGCTGGGGTTAGTTGGATTGTTTCAGTGAGGTTCAAACTCAATAAAGAAAGTAATGTAGTTTGTATTTGTCAGAGATTTTAATGTGGTGTAAAATTCACCATAAAGTCTCTGAAAGACAGGCCTAGCCTTTTGGCATGATCCAAATTTAGTCTAAATGCTAACATTGAAAGTCACACTTCATAACGGTTTGATGTCATCACACTTTACCTTTAATAACAACAATTAACATCTTCAAGTAAACATCTGAGATGTAATACTACTGAAATGAATAAAAGCTATTTTCTCAGTATCGCTTTAAGCTAATTTTGTTGGCGGTGTAGCCTACAGTTGCAAAAAGCCTGTTGCTGAAAATGTACTAATAAAAGGGTCATGTGCTACGCCAAAGACTGTTGAAGATGCATGTTCTCTGGCGATGAGATTTCACTTAACTGAATGTTTTTTCAATTACATGTTAGAAAATTTGAGATTTACTGACTGTAGACCTCAGTCACCAGGCTAAGTGCTAGCAACAGAAGCTAGCACTTCCCAGAATTTCTTTGCACACTAACTTAAGGTAACACATCAACTAACAACAGTTAAAACAGGATAAATGATTCCTGAGAAACAGTAGGATCTCAATGCATCTTTAATTGTGTGACGAAGCATTAATAAGAATAAAAACATATCCTTCACATAACCATGTCGAAGACAATCTGTCTGTTTGGCATTAGTTATTAATGTTAAGTGACACATAACCATCTGAACTCGATTTTTTTAGTTGGAAGCACTGTTTATCCTGCCTGGTGTTTGTGTCTCAGTGGTAGTCTGGTGTTGTGTGTGAGAACAGAGCAGACTTGTTTCCTCCCAGTGGAACAAAGCGACATGTTAAGACAAACTTAAACCCCTCTAGAGACGCTGCAACCGCTCTTCATCTGCTCTGACACACCCAGTGTGAGCCGGTTTTTAGCCCAACACTTCTCTTTGTATTGTCTGTGCACACTCTGGACCTTCTAGTGAAAGGGATTATGCTGAAAGTTTTGTGTCCATCCCTCTGCATGTCCCTGCAGAGACATGCAGAGAAGTAAAGCAGCAGTGTGGATCTTCCTGTGGTTTCAAGCTGCTGCTGACCTTTGCTTCTTTCTGTCAGCAGGAGTTTAATCGTTGCCAGTGTTTACCGATCGAGTGGAAGATGGACAAACTTTATGAATTAATAAGGAGGTGAAAATGTCAAAGGGCAAATAAATGTTGCAAAGTCCACCACACATTGAAAATGACGTCTAAGGATCTGTGTGAGACATAAATCACAGACAGGATTCAATCAAATAGATTAAATCTGGCAAAGTAAAGCTGAATGTGAGGTAGGACTGGCAACACCTGGGCTGCTCCAGACATCCTTTGACAGATTTATTATTTTATTTAAATAGCACACCTTTCGCACTTTCATAAAAGTACACAACTTGGGGCAGTGTATGGCATAGAGGTAGAGTTGCTGCCCCAGATATGGACACTATGCCCACTTCCTGTCTAATCTGTTGTGAAACAAAACCTATGCAACTCATTTACTGATGCTCACAGGCCATACGCTAAACATTTTGTTTTGTTATTGTGAGTTGAACCTACTACTTTTTTAAAACGCTGTGTGGGTTGATGACTCTGCATGTTCTTTTATTGTGATAAGCCAGAAACTTCATAATCCACTTTCTTCAGAAACTTACAGTGCCTCCTACATGTGAATTTCAACCCTTATTTTGGGTTAATCTGTTCAGAGGCGTAAACATCTAATGTGGAACACTATAATTAGAATTTTGAGTTTTGGTCAGAGTAAAACTCAAAACAGCGTTTGGAGTTAAGCGAAAAAGTCAAAGTGTGGAACAACAACCCTGCTCATCGTTAAGTTCATCATATTCATGCGGTGGGCCTGATTCTATTTGAATTTATGACATTGTGGTATCTTTGGTGGACTCTGTCAGTAAAGTGGATGTGCTTTGTCATTGTTATTTCTTTTACAACAGGATAATAATCTTAGCCTAGTAAAAACTAGCTCCTTGTTATATAGTTTGCTTTCTACTGAAGGTCTGAATCCTAGAAAGAATAAAGACTGCTTGCTGAAGGAACAGATTGGATTTGATTTTACCCAATCACTAATGTTTGTCCTTGACGTATGTAATGCACCAGCTGGATGAAGTTTACCAGCTCGCGAGGTTTACCATAACCAACCTCGCGAGGAGTAGGTTCACAAAATCTTTGTCTGCAATAAAATGTCTTAAACATTCCTCTTGCTCCATCTTTAATTGCTCAATATTTAAAAGCGAGGCCAAGATGGACTGAATGGCTACATTCACTTCCTCTGCTGCCACTGCCAAAACACAGGCCTTTATAACCAGACTACAATTCTAAAACAGAAACTTGACGCTATCGTTTACAACTCTTCCTTCTGTTCGCTGTTTGGTCTGATTGAAATTCCACTGGAGAAAGCCCAGACGGAGCAGTGAACGGAGATGCAGTAACAATCCCAAACATATGGCTGCATGTTCTTTTATTGTTAAATCACATAAACCTACGTCCATGTCAGTTTCCCGTCCTAAATCCAACTGAAAGCCTGTGGGTTGAGCTGAAGAGCAGAGAGCATATGGGAAGACCCAGGACTCTTCATGTAGGGAGATTTTGTGGAAATTCCTTTGTCTGTATACTCCAACCTTGCCACACTGACTAAATGCTCTAAACTCCTCGCACAGATTTTGCTGTTGGAAAACTTTGTTTAGTCTCAATGGTTTTTATTTCATGCATATTCATGAGGAGTATCAATAAATCACTAACTGATTTCAAAAAACAGAAATCACAGTTAGAGCGACAGTGACTGACAAAAAGGATGGTACTGTGAAATATTGGAGAAAATATAGGAGAAAAGGTGCAACTCCATTTTGCTCCTTCTTCGGAAAACTACGGTTACCAAAGAAGCCGAAACATCAAACGGGAAATGCACTACAGAGAGCAAAATTTACCTCAACAAGAACTTTGAAAAAATGTGAAAGCATCATTTTAATTATGCAGTAAAATTCTGCATGCTTTCTATAAATCTATAAAAACTAAACATTAAAGTCACCACACTAGTTGATAATGCTCAGTAACCAAGTGCTCTACATATTTTCAGCAATAGATTGGTTGAACCAGTTGAGTATTTGGTTGTGGATGCTTTGGTTCATGGAGCCTGGTTTCTATTACAGCCCCTAGCCTCTAGAGCAGTCTCTCTTTTTGTTAAGCATGTTCAGATGTGGGAGCGCACTTTGCTGCTGGAGGCTGAAAAACAACACCATTGGACCAGCAGATGGCAACCAAGCCAATCAGACACTGATGAGGCCCATCTGCATCCTATGAAAGGCCCTGCAGACATTCCTCCAGTGGGGCAGTTTTCAGGAACTGACCTCTGCCTTGTTTGCTGTTAGCCTTTCAATGACTGTTTTTGGGCAGCTTTGAAGTATTTTGTTCTGCTCACCCACTTTGTTCTGCTTAGCAGTTTTACTGTGCTCTTGATTGACTCTAATCAATCTAGATAGAAGCTTGTGCTTTGGAGGATCCTTGCTCCCTTAGTGTTTTTCTTTTGGGTTGTTTGAATTTAGTTTATATTGACTTGTTTGGTTATATTTGTTTTATTGCTGGAGCTGCACTTAACCCTCCTTAGTATTGATAGTCCTTTTTATTTTTGAGTGTTAATTGGGTTAAGGTGTACTCTGTTTTGTTTGTGAAACCTTATTTTTGTAATAAACCATTTCAACTTTCATCTTTCTTTCTCTGGACACATTTTTATGTTACCACCCCTGGTCCCCTAGACCTTGGGGTTGTAGCAGTTTCAATCCCACCTACAGCAAGAGCTAGTACTCCATAGTGAAAGCAAAAACCTTAGGAGGAACATGTTGGAATTAGTTCCATTTGTTTGCTTGTTTTAGAGCTTTATGAATAATAAGCTGTTTTCTTTGGGGTTATTAAAATCTTTTGCAAATCACTGACAATGCTGCAAAGAGCCAAAGCTAGAAGGATGAAATAACACAAAAATGACCAAAGGACTATTACTATGCATTGTTATGGCAAAACAAGTCTGATGCAAAGGAAGATAAATCCTCTTATCCTCACTATCACCTCTCAGGCTGAATGTCTCTTCATTAAAAGTTGTCTTTGGCTGAACAGTTTCCCAAATTATCCAGAAGCTGCCAGGGAGCAGACCAGGATCAACATGGCTGTGGGTCACCGATGACTTTGGCCGTCACGTGCTTAGCGGTCCCTTAAGCCAAACTAAAGAACGGACTTAACCTAACATGTCCTCTGTTGGTTTAATTATGTTGATGCCAGGAGGGAGAGGTCGGTGAGTCACTGGACCAGTGGCATACAGCAAAGTCACATACAGTCAATGACACTGTTGGATATAGAAAGCTATCATTATTTGCTCTGGGTTATTTGTTACGGGTTCAATTCATAGAATGGAATCCCAGCATCAAAAAACATTAAGAAAAAAACTTGCTAATTTGGAATTGGTCAAAACTTGCTATTTTCGGTTTCAGTAGCTGACTTCAAGATGTGTAAGTATGACTCTTGTTCATATTTTTATGGAGCCACTCCAAACTCTTCATATGGTGCCTACAAGCATGATTTTTAAAATGTACTTAGTTCAAATTCTATCTAGGATAATTGTAGGCATAATTGTAATCTTCTGCCAATCTTTGTTCTAAACATTGAGTATCTACATACATGAAATGAACCAGAAACTTTTTGTTTTTATTACAAGATATTAAAATTTGACTGGTCCGAGTAAGTTTTACTAAAATCCAGTTTGGGGTGTCATTGACTTGCCCCCTTCCTTATAATCTCAGAGAAGACAAGTTTGAGAGTCACCAAAACCATCCATCATTTCCCAACCTTCCAAACTGCTGGGGTTTCTCCCATCAGTTAGGTTCAGTTTAAGATTGTCAGCCCTGCAAATATAAACAAATCTGCTTGATGTTACGCTGCAGCTCTCCTTTGCAGAAATGCTTCAGATCTTGCTTCATGAAAACGGTTTGTGAAGAAAACAAAAAGGAGAAAAAGAAGCACATATTTACCTTCAACGGGTGATGTCCTTAGTCTGGTACACAGTCCATTAACATCTCCGTAGCAGTTCTGAATCCTGGTGATCGCATCAGCTCCTCGAAGCTCCATAAGCGACTGCAGCTCCTGCAGAGAGCAGCTGAACTCTGGCTCATGGTTGGCCTCGGCATAACGTCCTCGTTTGGACCCGCGGAAAGAGTTGCTGGCCATGTCTCCTTCGTCCAGAGGTTGGTCGGTATCTTATTGAAAAATGCAACTCAGCGGCAAGCCTGAGGTGCAGATCCAGCCTGACAGGGACTCAGTGACTGTTGGGGAGGGGGAAATAGATCAGAGGTCAGAATGATCCCACATTTAGTTTTTCTTCATTGGCTTTCTGCAAAATTAGCACGAGCATTAATATTCCTTTTTGACACATTTTGTCCTGGATAGCCAAGAACAATCAGAGCCAGGACTGTCTCTACAGTGTCAGTCAATCAAGCTTGTGTACACACTGCTCACACCCTTCACCCGCACAGTGCCTACTGTCTTTCAAGCTCAAGATTTCCACTGTGCTGAAGCTGCACTAATGGAGGAGAAACAACCTAATGTGACAAAGGAATGATAATTTTCTCAAGTTCTCAGCAGGCTCTGCCATAGCACAGTAGTGAGCAAGGGTGAGGGACCTGTAAGCTGTCCTTGTTGAAATTTCATACACTTTCTCAAAACTCCCTGCCTCGATTTGGTTTCACAAAAGTAACACGGTTACCATGGCGATTTATCCTGTAGCTAGCCTGCTCTAGTCCAAGCTAACAGTCAGGATTAGTTCATCCTGGAGCCTTATCTGTTCTGTCAGCGCCCACGTCGATCAGAAACCGATGTATCTTGTCCGTGATTCCGTTTTCTTATCTGTCTGTGCTCTTTTTATTTTTTTATCAGCCTGCATTATATCACAGATTAATTTTGGTATTCAGCCGAGCACTATTTATTTTAACATTATGATAGTAGAAAATGCCATCAATTTGTAATCATCCACGTGGATCCTGTTACTGTTGATAGTGTTGCAGTGCTCCAGACCACATTTTTGATGGTTTCGATCTCGTCTCGGACATTTGGTCTCGTCTCGGTCTCCGACACTGAGGACTCGGGATTTTATGTCAAGACCACAACTGTAAAATATCACTAAATTGCCAGTTTATTTGTCAACATCCTTGTTTTCACTGGATGCAAAACAAACCGATTCAAATCCAAACAATACTGCGACTTACTAATTACCTGTTTTGCTGCAGCCTCCCCCTTTAGCTCCTTTTGTTGTCTACGAGTGCAAGCGGTACTCCTACACAGTGCGCAATGTTTGTCTGGGAGCGGGAGAAGATGTCTGTCTAACCGTCCGTAATAAATTTCCCTTCATAAATCATAAGAAAGCATATGACGACTTGTGAATATAGCAGCGCTTCCCTGTCAGAGACGGTGGGGACTATGTTCAACTTTTAGCGTCACTTTCATAGGTAAACTATGTGGAAGTGATATTAGCAAAGCTAGCTGTACATGGACAAATATGCTGCATTTGCCTGCAATGAAAAAAAGCTGTCACTTACTGCACTTATTGTATGGACGTGCTGCACATGTGAGACGTGACCAAAGTCTGCAATATTGTGATAAGACATTTAACGAACGAGCCGATTTTTCTGAACTACTGTTTACTATGAACGGTAGTTCCCAAATAATTTTCTTTTTTTGCTGTCATTTCACTTGATTTAGATTTTATATCTTTAAAACTTTTATGACTGTTATTTATCAAATTTTTATTTTTCACTTCTTATACAAAGTGCGTACTTCCGAATGTTGTTTGAACGTTCTTGAACGTCTTCCGGACGTTTTCATAAATGTTGCTTTAAATAAATTTCCAAAAAAACAGAGGCATTACAAAGAGCTTTATTTCTCCCTACAAAATACATTTTTAAGATTTTTTTTTTGTTACTCTTGCTGTTATTCTAATGCAAACGAGAACCGTTTGCATTAGAATATTAGAGAACCGTTCTTTGTTTTTGTAATGCTCTGCGCAGACTGCAGTAGCTATTATTATTCTATTTTATTAGAAATATATATTTTTATTTAATCATCAAATAAATAAAATACACAAACATAAGATAACACACAGCTCATTGCTCTTTGATTATTTTCGTCACCTGTCATCTGTGCGTTGCCTGGTTTCCTGCAGCGACTGACAGTGAGAACAGTCAGTGTGTTCCTTTTGCTAGGTTATTTCTTTCTTTTGTTCCTTGGTTAGTGTTCATGGTTGAACATTGTTTACTGTTAGGGCATTGTAATGATTACTATGTTTAATGGTGCAGACAGTTGTGGTTTGTGACATTAGATATGAGCAACCACCCAGAGCGTTATCTTCATAGGGGCGACACATGAGACCTCTGCAGATTGTGACATGGAGATGGAAGCAAAGCAGAAAATAGAAGTTTGAATTGATAATTATGATTTATTTCAGCTATAAGCATTTAATATGTAGGTGTTTTTATGAGAATGTGGATCTTTCAGATCAATTTGAGAAGCAATTTTGATCATATTTCACATTTTATTGTGTCATGTAGCACGGGGTGCTGGTCTTGGTCTTGACTCGACTTGGTTTAGGGTTAGGTGGTCTTGACTACAACACTGCTGTTCATTGAGTTTCTGAAAGTTCGCTGTTGTCCAAAGTTTAACAGAAAACCAAGGGGATTAGAGAAAATAGCTGATAAAGAAGCAAGAAGTGTTATCAAGTCAGGCCATAGAAGTTGCAGCATACGCCCCCGAATGAAGGATGAACTTTACTGATGTATATTTTTTTTAGTTTTAATGGCAATAAACCTTAACTTAAAATAATGTTTACAACATAAAATAACTTTAGTTTTTACACCCAATTAAGCAAATGCATAGTTTAAGTTACACAATATTTAAAACATGTACTTATTTACATCATAAACGTACCTTATGCCTCTATCAAAAGGGGTGCTGATATACATTTTTTAAGCTCCTTTACAAATGATCTTCTCTTTTGACTGCTGTTAAGCTGCATTTACACAAACAGTTAAACAGGAGACTGTCCCTTCAAAACAAAAGTCTTACAGCTCAAATAGGAAGTTAGCCCTAGTTAAAATTCAGTGCCATAGGCGGGGACAGTCATTTGTACATCGCCTTATCATGACAGCATAATATCAGACAGATAATCTGTGAAAAGACCTAGCTCCTCCACCTCCTGCCTGAGATACTACTGCCATCTGAAGTAATGCACCCTCACCAAAAACAACTAATCATAGCGAGGGGGAGTGTCTTAGTGCTGTCAGTCAAACTAGTGTACGTGCTGCTGAATGTGACAGTTTCAACAAAAAAAAAAATTATTTTGAAAAGCTACATACTGTAACTTTAGGGCTTGTATTTACAGTGAACAATATTTTTAATGAAGTTAAAACTTTTATCAACTAAAGACTGAAAAAGCATGTACACCACTGATAATAAATCAACCTTCAGCTCCTTAGCATTCAGACAATTACAGTCCTAACAGCTTCTCTAGATTTTTTTTCTAAGCCCAGATTCTTTGTTGTTTCTGATATTCTAACCAGCTCCCAAAGGATGGGGAAAGAAGGATAAAAGGAAGTGAAGCCAGTTCCTAATCTATCTAACATTATCCATGATGTTGAATCTCACAGTGGTCAGAGATCAGACTAAACTCAGTGATGGAAAACAGGAATCTGGGTGGGAGAAGGCTTCAGTCTCTCTCGTCTAGAGGTCACTCACTGACAGTGTCATCTGGTATCAAAGCATCGTCTCTCAAGGCTGTGAGTTGTTTGCACGTGTTCCCTCAGCCAGCTTGGGCTGATACGGCACGGGAGAAATCTCCTTCACATTATAATAGAAACAGTCTTTTTCTCTCCTGGACGGCAGGAATAAACCAAATGGGATAAATTTTCAACCAGTTCCGGGGAACCATTGATCAGATGACACTTTATAGTCTACAAGGCCATGGTGGCGACGGTGGCAGGAGTTTGCCCGCAATCGGCCAGTTGCTGGTTCAATCCCCACCTTAATTTGCCTTTTCTCAGATTTAAACTGTCTCTTAGCAATAAAAACCTTCACACTGAATCCAACCTGATTCACCTTTTTTTTCAATCGTAAAAAAAGGTTTTGGTCAGAGGGTCTGGTCTTTTCAAAAAAGTAATAATTCCTCATTCTAGAGCCTGGGCGTTTCCAACAAATGCCATAGGTGTGCAGCTCCGGTCCTCCAGGGCTGTTGTCCTGCCAGCTATAAATACACCGTGCTTTGTAAAAAACAAATGACACCTGGCACTTCAAATTCAACCATCATTACTCTATTGTAAAATAAATAAAACTCTCTTAAATCTACTATATGTTAACGTGTAGAGGTATAGATCTTAACTTTGTGTCTCTGACTGAGCGTGTTTATGTTTCCCTCAGGTGGTGACCTCGGTGCCTTCAACTGTAAGCTGCTGTGTCAATCAGTCAGCTTAATCTGAACGAGGCAGAGGCAGCCTGTTAAAAGCTGAAGGAGGGAGGAAAAACTGAGCCACAGTGAGCACAAGTCATGGCTGTCAAGTTAGTGGAGGAAGCTAATGGTCAACGTCCATGGCCTTATCAAACAACAATTCCAAAACAAAACATGTCAGGATTCCTAAATTGTCTCACTTCAGGAACTGGAATTAATTTTATACTACATTGTCTGCTAATCAGTTAAAGTACATAAAATCACAATGTGTAAAACACAATGTGTTTCTGTTGAGGATCTACAAATAACTATGTCTGTTGAAAGCAACAAAGCAATGTCTTCTTTACAAGCCTGAGGAGAAGAAAGGATTTACTCACACAAACTTCCCCCATCGCCTCCAGTTAGCAGCAGCAGCAGGTATTAGTGGCAGTCCGATTACTCTGAGCAGCGTGACAATCACAGCTCCAGAACCAGCCCATAACCCATCAGTCTGCAGACCACAGCTTCACTCATCAAACTGAAGAGAAATTCATTCTGACCTTCAGCGAGCTTACAGGCACAAGAAGCGCTCCATCGCAGGAAAACAGGAGGAAAAAGAAAAGAGCTCACAAAACAGAACAGAGCTGGCTAAATGATTATCTGTGGAAAGCCTTGCCTAATCTAATTAGACAATCTGTGGCTTCAGAGAGCTCCAGAGAGGCTATGGCTGCTCCTGCAGCTCCTCCTGCTGAGAGGGACGCACAGGTGTCTGCGCACACAGCATGTAAACCATGTGCAGCTTCCACATCAGAGATGCATGTACTCACATCAGCATCAATACATCTGCTGCAAGCAGTGGAAGTTTCCTACTGCTGGGATGAGCATGGAAAACACCAGAGCATTTTAAGAATTCAAGTGCAAAGCAGGCAGTAGATAGAGCAACGTACAACTGGTGCTCCAAACTCATAGAAACACTCTGACCTGACCCATGTTAGACTACTGCCTTTTCTATTCCCAACGCTCTGACTGCATCAGTGCTTCTTCTTCTTTTTCTTTACAGTGGCTTCTATTTGCTACACACAAACCTCACATCCCCCTCCATCCAATACCTACCCAGAGGAGCAAGCTCATGTCAGGTGGCACAACACACAAACACACACAGGTGGATTACAGCACATAGTGATACAGGGGGATTAACTGAACACACAGACACACACACACACACACACACACACACACACACACACACACACACACACACACACACACACACACACACACACACAGGGATATTACTCTTTCACTTAACATGTTTTAGTTTACTTGTGCTTTTATATCCTACAAGGTTGTCTAAAATTTCCCCTCCACTTTAGATGATGACCTCCATACCAGGACTTACTGGGTCAGCTGGAGGACTGCTCACCATAGCAGATGTGCTGAGTGGACTAAAGTCTGTTTGATTCACTGTTTGATTCACTCTTAATATGAATATGAATATGAATGCATATGTTTCGAGTTAGAATTCAAAGTGCCTAGTGAGTAATGAGTAACATCTTTTTTTTTATTTTATCTTAGCAGGACGTACATCCGGATCTGCTCACTGAAACTAACAGTCGTCCATTTGACTTTTGGATTATTATTATTAAATGAATGTCAAATTGCAAAATGTGACGGCTGCTTCAGATCTTCAGTGAAATCAGTCGGTTGCTTAGAAGACGTGTCCACGGCACGTGTATATGTGCTGCCTCCCTGTGGTCAGATATCGTCAGTACACTACACTTCATAATAAAAGCTGTTCGTTATTGCACTCACTCATTGCAGTCTGTGCAATGAGTATATTTAATTAATTTTTTAAATATTAATTGATCGATCATTAGATCAGTTGCAAAGTACTGTAGTAGATTTTTATTTGTATTTATTTATTCATTTATTTTATTTTTATTTTTTATTTTTTTACCAAATGCTTATTTTACTCTTACTTGAGTAATTTCTTGGACGGCTACTTTTTACGTTTACTTGAGTAAAAAAATACGATGCAGTAACAGTGCTACTCTCACTTGAGTACCACTGTTTGGGTACTCTGCCCACCTCTGTTTGCTCTAAACTCAACCCATATTAGTCATTCACTGGTCATTAACTGTGTGAACTTTTTTTTTTTTTTTTTGCTTGTTTTACATGTTTATTAACTGTGTGAACTGATACCTATCATGTGCCACCAGAAGGCACACGCATGTACACTAAGTGGCGACGTTTGCTATCCGTCAATGAGAGGAAGATGAAGAAAACGTTGCCTAAGTAATGTTTTTTTTTTCTGCCACTCACAAAATGGCGGACGTATGTTATTGAAGAAACACGGTGGTCATGCGCATCTGAACAGCTGATCGTGCCCTCAGAAAGCAACATGGCGGACTGGAACAGAGGTACAGTTTGTTTTTAGACACGTATCCACTTTCTCAGATTAAGCCGTTCGTTATGTTTATCAACCAAATAACTCTTCTTATTGCTTAAATGGAACGTTGTGGTGGTGGCTAAGTTCGAACCCCACCTTATGGGATGACAACTGCGATTAATTAATCTAAACTAGCCTTAAACTTGCGAAGCTAGCAACTTTACAAGTTTCTAACAAGTCTGGGCTCATCAAGACTTAGATGAGCCCAGATTTCACATCCAAAGTCTTAGTTTGTACAGTTATAAGTTTATACATTCGTCCTTTCATCACTTTCTCCATTCACTTTTTTGCCATTTTTTCATTCCTTGTGTCGTAGTTCTTGTAGACATGCATAGCAAGTCTACAAAGGCGTTGATGTTTTGCAGTAAACAGCCCTGTAGGAAGCAATTTCAAGCCGAAAATCGTCCCGTTATGGTTTTGCGACGGATTTAAAATATAAACGTTCGTTCTAGTTTTTATGACTGCCTCCTTTGTCAAGAAAGGAAGTGTATCTTTAACAGGGATTTCAGTAATGAAAATCAGTCAACAGTAGCTGTAAGGAAGCTTTCTGTATAGTGTGTTTGAAGGCGGTGAAGCTAGGCAACCTGTACAGTGGGTGTAAAAGCTCCTGAGGCACAAGACACACATAAATCACTGGATAAAGTTTTATTTCATCTGCTTAAAAGAAGCTCTGTTAAGTGCTAACATTTTCCTCAATCAATGAGAATGAAATATA
Organism: Poecilia mexicana; assembly: GCF_051168715.1. Lineage (NCBI taxonomy): Eukaryota > Metazoa > Chordata > Actinopteri > Cyprinodontiformes > Poeciliidae > Poecilia > Poecilia mexicana. Next base: position 31,685,653 of record NW_028263375.1, read on the forward strand.
AAGTCTTGAATTAACAATTGTTTCTTTAAAAAAAAGTCATTCACACTTTTTAAATAAAAGCTGCCATGTTTAAGAATAACATTAATGTAATTTGACTGGACTTTACTAGAGAACTGATTTACAGGAGAAATGCAATTGTTAATTAGTTATCCATTATGTCTCCAAATTTAAAGGTTTATTTGTTTTTTTAAGTACTTAAACTATCAAAAAGAAAAACAGAGTGGGGTGTGGGGAGGCATTTAACAAAATTCTTGGTTTTAAATTCCAACTTGTAAACATTTAACACTGGCCTGGGTGTTTGTGTCTGTGTGTCTTCAGGTCATGGCTCTGTCGACAGCATGCTGGATGCTGAAAACAAACGACTGGCTGATAACTTGGCCAGTAAAGTTTCCCGACTGAAATCGGTATGTAAAAACCAACAAGAGCTTATTTCCACCGGTGTAATTATCGGTGATGGTTGTCGGTTGTCTGCCTGTCTGCTTGTTATTTTGAGATTTTAGCCACAGCTGCTACTTCCTTCTTCCATTTGTATGCGTTAAAGGGGCAGTATTATGTAAAATAAATTTGTTTGAGCTTTACATCATGTTATAATGTTTACCCTCATCAAAAACATACCTTGATTCTTTCATGCATGTTTGAGAAATCCTTTAAGTTTTATACCAACTGAAGGTAACATGGTTACTTGATTATGCTATAAAATAATACTATGTGCCTGGAAAATACATAATACTGTTAAGTAAATTTTTTTCTCCAAACTTAAAGGTTTAGAATTTTTTTTTTCAATTAAGAAAGCTTTGTGACTTTTATGGACGTACAGTTCGAAATAAGGAGTAGTTCCAAACTTTGTCATACTAATTAAATCTTTCTCTGACAGCTGGCTTATGACATTGACAGAGACGTGGAGGATCAGAACGACTACTTAGACAACATGGTGAGTCCGTCTTGTCTCTGATGTAAGCAGTTCTTGTGGACCTCTAGGTCTTATTGCAGGTGTGTGTTGGCAGAAACTAAAGCTGTAATTGTCTTCTCCCTCTTCGTCTTCCAGGACTCAAATTTCATGAGTGCAACGGGCCTGTTGAGTGGCAGTGTGAAGCGGTTTTCCACAATGGTCCGATCTGGCAAAGACAATCGACGCCTCCTCTGCTACGTCTCCGGAGGGCTGGTCCTGGCCTTCTTTCTTCTCTATTACCTGGTTTCCAGGATCCAGAGCTGATTTCAGGAGAGCATTGATGTGAAACTCAGACTGACAAACCTTAGCTGATAGGCTTGAGTAGCCTCTAGGGTCTTCATGCTAAGAAAAGACCTTTTTGATAAAAAGAAACTGGATGTATATATGTGTATGTTTAGCAGAACTGATGTACAGCAGCTGGTATTTGATATCTCACCTGGGGAAACTATAGTGGGTGTTGTTATGCTAAAGAACAGGGAACATGTCAACATGCTGATGCTTCCACACGGAGCTAAGCGATTCCAAAGTGGAGCAGAAAGAAGGCTTCACTCAAACACATCAAGGAGGAGTTACCTTCAGCCCTGCTAAGGTCATGCTTGCAGTCCAGGATCTACATGAAGTTTACACCTCGTGATTGTTTGAGAAGCGTCTAAACAGAATGGTTGATCCTCTGCCGTCATGCTTCTGGTTCACCTCAGGTTTAAGTAAGCAGACTGAATTTACAAAGTGCTAGTCATGGATTCCAAAACAGCCATGAAAGAAGGGTGGATGTAACTGAACATGTGATCACAGCTACAGCACACCAGGCTGGGATGCAACCAGAGCAGTAAAACCTTTATGATCATACGGTCAGATGTCTGTTAGTCTGCTGATTCAGTTTTTTTTAAATCCCAAGTTATAGAAATAATAATCAAGGATTTTTTTGGGTCTTTACATTGCTATGAAAGAATGAACAGAGGAATTCTTGGCAATGTGAAAACTTGAGTCCTGTCCAAGCAAATTTACCTTCAGTAAACAACATAAATTCCTGTTTTCTCTTGAAAATGTAGTTTCTTTTTGGGGGGAAATAGGTTTGTGAGCTCATAAAGTAATAGTGGTTTAAAACCCAGTATTTTGTTTGATTTGATTTCTTTATTTCAAACTGGTTTTTAAAAACAAGAATAAAAGGCAGTGCATTCTGTTCAGTTTAATCCTTCAGTATGTGTGTGTCAGGCTGATTAGTACTTGTTAGTGGAGTCACAGGAGAACTAGGCTGGTGTGTTTAAGAACCACTGATAAACTAAATAGCTCAAATAATTTGTCATTCCTATCAGCAAACTTACTCACAATATACTAACTGTTACCATATTGTAATTTCCATGTTCTTTTTTATGTTTTACTGTGTCTACTTCACCACCTATTAATATCACCCATTGTTAAATTTCCAGTTGGTTTTTAGCTTAATTGTTTTTCTTAGTATCCATAATAGAAAGTTTAGAGAACTGAATTTTTTTGTATTTCCTTTTCTTCCCACCCTCTCCAGTTTACAGTTTTTTTTGGGAATGTTAGTTTTAACAGCAGACTTTTATTTACTGATTGATCAATATTCATCTTTAGCAAAATACAACACAGTCTTGAGAAAACCCCCTGGGAGATTTAAATTTTAAACCTTTTCTGATAAATTGTTATAGTCTAATAGGAAACTCCTGACATGTAATGCTTAATTTAATATGGATGAAATTCAAACTAATTTTTCTCAATATGTCTAATGCACTGTGTAAAATACTGTGATTACTTCCTGCTCTCAGATTACATAAATGAATTACTCTACCAGTAAATGAATATTTCTCACTAATAATTTGATTGTTTCTTCGGGAATATAATGCTAACTTTTCAGATGTTTTAGAGGGCTCAAATGCATTATAGCAAAATTAATTACTGTGTTTCATTTAAATATTGATCATAAAATGTTCAAGATGTTCTAAGTTGTTTTCATGAAAAATGCTTTGATATTTTGTTTCATTGGCTGTTTTGGAGGCATAACTGAAGCACATTGCACACATTAAGGGGAACAGTGAGCACTTTATTACTCTTCAGTAACTTGTCTGAATAATATAGAGCACATCCACAGACATGTAACAAAAGTAGAAAATATTGAAACTGATCAAAAGCCTCCACTTTTTTCTTTTTACTTTTTTTTAACTCACTATACAAGAAAGATCTGCTGCACTACAAAGAAGCCCTTCATAGCAAAAACTTTTAATGCCTTAATCACAGATTTAAAATAATTTGTTGTAAATATTATCTGCAAGTGATTTATTTTGCTGTTATTTTTATGTTGTCTCTTGTTAAAATGCTTACATGGTTTTCCATGGAGTTTAAATGGAGCTGGTTTGTTCTAAGTGTGTTCATAAGCAGATGTGAATGGATAATGTCATGTGTTCAGTGAAAGGGTTCAGGGTTAGGGCTGACAAAGTTCACATTCTGTTCTATTCAGGTAAATTTGTTGCAGCCAACATAGAATTTTTTATTTTATGAATGATTTTGTAATTCAGTATGAATAATGTTCCACCACAAGCGGCCCTGTGGAGGTGGAAACAAGGAATCTGCTCTGAAACGCCAGGAAACTGAAACATGAAAATTAATAGAAGTTAAAAACACTGATTTTAAGACAGTTATCAACGAGTTAGAGAACAAAGCATGGGTATTTTGATGTAAATATATTTTAATAATAGTTACTTGGATTTACAAAATATACATACATAAATTTCCGTTGGCCGTTATCCGTGTCTTAATGTTTGGAAGGTTGGCTGAAAAAAATAAAACCCTTCTCCAGTTATATTTCTGTTTCCTGCCTTCTTTGTGAGTGGTGCAGAATGTCAATGTAGAGTTAGACTCATAAATCTTTGTGGTTTTATGTTTAAGCCAAAAAAAGTGAAGCTTAATGAGATCCATCATCGCTTAAGTATGAAATTCGCGTGCAAAATTGCTATTATTCGCCCGTTTCTCCTCGGTTGAACTCGTACCAGTTCGGCATTTTCCGGTTTATCGCTTGCCGTAGGTTTGAAATAAAAATAAATTACGATTTCCCTTTAATTTTCCGGGTCAGCTCGTATATCGTAAGAGTTTTCCTGAGTTTCTGGTAAATATAGTTATAGTTTATTTAATACAATTTACTTTACGAGTTCCGTTACTTGTGCGTCGCTTTGTTCGAGGCTCCGGGAACCTCGGATCTGTTTCTTTGTTCCGCGGCCGCTCGGCCCTATTCGGTTCTTGTCGTTCCGCGGAAGAATGGACGAGGCAGCCTCGGCCACGAAGGCACTCGGGCTGGATGAACCGCCCATCGGTGGGTCGGTGGAGGGAGTGGGCTCGGATACGGAGTCGGAGGCCGAAGTCGCTCCGATGTCTGTGATAGCGGAACCGCGAAACATCGACATGAGAGCCGAGCACCTCCCGAACTCAGACGAGGCCGAAGCGGCATTCGCAGGTAGGAAGCAGCAGAAGGCCATGGCTGTTCGGGAGGGTTAACAGAGGGTTAGATGTAGTTAGCATAACAAGCAAATGTATTACTTTTTATTGGTATAAATCACATAAAATCACAGGAGTATTCTGCATTTTAAAACAACCAGCGAAACCTTGTGGTTGATATTTGGACCCAACTTCATTCAAATATGTTCCTGAAGTAATTTTAAGAGTCTCAGTGATTTAGGTGTTCTTTCATTTTCCTGTAAGAAATATTTATAAATATAAATAGTAATACAAAATACAGATATTACTCATAAAAGTAACCCCGCAGCTATAAGTAAAAAATATCAATATAGAAAATATATTGTGGAGGCTGCCTCAGTCATAGTGTGATTATTAACCCCCACCCACCAAAAATATTACATTTAATCTATAATTACTTACAAAATAAGACTTCAGAATTTAATGTGTTCCTCTCTTGCAATACAAAGTGAAAGAATCAAAGAACTTGAAATAAATGGATACTGACTTATTAGTTGAACTTTGGTTACTAAAAATTGTCCTTTTAATTGTTTTAAAAATCGTGGAATTTGGAATTGTGTCATTTCACTCTGAATAAAAAAAAGACAGTTTACCATAATATTTATGCCAGTAGTGAGTATATTTAAACTTCTCATTGAAACTGTAGAATACAAAGAGAGTTTGCGACAAATAGTACATTCATTTTGTACCCATTGTGAGGTCATGATACTCTTTCAGTGTTCCAGTTTTATTGAAAAACATTGAACAATACCCAATGACACAAACTTATTTTAGTGGCACACGTGCGCTCAAATATAAATATAAAGCTTAGGCAATTGAAGGCCAATCTTGTCTAACTTTACGGAGGTACATAAGATCGGTGGATATGGTCGGTTTCCCATGGAAGTATTGGCTGATCACCCAAAATTAATGAAATTGGGCCGATTGGCCTGTTGACCCCAAGATGCAATCTTAAGTTCATCAACATAGAGGAATTTAACGTGTTAATACAAGCTTTTATTGTGTCCCATACTTTCAGCTGTGAAACTGGTTTGACTTCATTTCACAGTCCTGTCTTATTCACAGAAATAATTTGTTGTAGTTTTTCTTGGACCTCAGTGATTTTTATCTTTTGTGGCTGATCAGAGGTGGCTGCAGTGACCGTGGCGGATGTTCAGGCTGCAGAGGACAATGTTTTCACCACCACAGTCGCTACATCCGCAAGCCTTCCTGAGCACGTTCTGGTAAATAACACCTCACTGCTCACATCTCTCCAGGGACTTATGTTTAATTTGTAAGATTACTTCATGGAGGAATAAAAGTGAAAGTCCACTTTTACATAATTTATTCTGACATCATAAATATTGCTGTGGGACTTGTGAAAAAGAATTTGTCTAGAAATTCAAAAATCCAACTTTAATATCTGTATTGAAAAACATTCTATATCGGTGACAATGTGCCTGACCCCTAAGGGCATATCTATTGATTCTAGTTCTATGCTTTGTGGTCATTCATCATTTATTCTACACTATATTTATAATTCCTAATTGAACCTTCTGAACCATTTGAAAGGTTTGTTGCAGTTCATTTTTTTACGTGTTTGACCAAAGTAGTCATCCTGTTGTTTTGGTCACTTTCAGTTTCATTATTATTTATTTTAAATTACCGTAGCTGTTCTACTCCTAATCGATTGACTGAACAAATGAAAGTTGTGTTGTTTTTTCATGTTTGACCAAGCTTGTGAATCCTTTGGTGCATATAAGAGTACTGTACTGGTGCAAAGTTATCAAATATGTTTGTAATTCACTACATTTATATCTGTGTTAAAAAAAAACCCAGAATACATTTTAAGTCAGTTCTGCACTTTTTTTCTGTATTGGATCACCATTGGCCGATGCTAAACCTCAGATATCTGTGTGGTATGGGAAGTGAATATCATTTACAGCATGTTATTGTTTGACTGTGTGCTGTGTTTGTGTGCTTACAGAGTGGCAGGACCACTCTGCAGCTGGGTGAAGGGCTCAGTACCCAGAAGGCCACCCTGATTGTGGTTCACACTGATGGCAGCATCGTGGAAGCAACGGGCCTCAAATCTGCTGCCACCATCACATCCGGTGTGCTGCACTGTCCTGGCAGAACGATGCTTTTTTTTTTTTCATCAGCAAGCGAAAAAATATCACAAATGATTCGTATCCCTCTGTCTCCGTCTGTCAGGCCCTCAGACTCCACCCACTCCTCTGACTCCGCTGCAGGACAAAGACTCTTGCTCCAAATACAACTGGGACCCGTCTGTGTACAACAATGAGTTGCCAGTCCGCTGCAGGAATACGAGCGGAGTCCTGTACAAGAACCGGCTGGGATCAGGTGACATCTTGTGAAAACTGTGGCTTCTGTCTTGTGGTATCAGCACAAATCTGGTGTGTCTACCTGCCTGTATGTATAACTGGGGCTCAGCTTTTTAAATTTAATTTAAAAAACAAGTTACTTTTTTTAAATAATATACTGGCATCCTTTTCATTTTCCAATATCTGATTGCATTTTCTGTCATTATTAATATCGGATATCGATATTGGTCCAAATCTTCATATCAGTGCATCCCTACCTAGTACAATATGTTTTAGTCCTGAGTTTGCAGAGCACAGTGGTTAAGTATTGGTGATTAATAGCTGCTGAAGCGACTACAGCCTTGAGAAATGCGAAATCATAGCAAAGTTAGGAAGACTCAGTAGATCAGGTAACCAGTTGGTCAATGGAGAAATGCGTGGACTTGATTGGTCAGCAGTTTTCCAGCAGAAACTGGAATTCATCCCAAAGCCAGACTTCTGAACATAAAGTGTGAGCTCCCGAGTTTGAAAATGAAATCTCTGCAGTCTGTTGTTACTATTAGTCTGTTTTTAAGTAAATTTTAGACATAAAATGTGATGAAAAACACAAAGCCACAAGCACAAACTTACAGTTGGAGCAAAGGACCTTTTTAATTCTCTGCTCTTTCCATGTTCTTTTTTACGTTTCTCTGTGTTTATTTCACCATTTATTCATATTATTCATTGTTAAATTTCCAATTGGTTTTAACTTACCTTGTTTCCTCGAAGGGTCTACAATAGAAAGTTTAGTCAACTGAATATTTTTTTGTATTTTCGTCCCCCCCCCCACACTCTTTGGTCATGTTGGTTTAAACAGCAGACTTTTATATATCGATTGTTTGATCAACATTCATCATCAGCAAATTACAACACAGTCTTGTTTGCGTTATTCCTGATGTTTTCCATGCTAAAATGGTTCTGCATCGTTCAGGGGGCAAAGGTCGTTGTATCAAACACAACCAGCAGTGGTTTGCTCCGACTGAGTTTGAAGCTTTAGCGGGAAGAGCGAGCAGCAAAGACTGGAAGAGGAGCATCAGATACGCTGGCCGACCTCTGCTCTGCCTCATACAGGTACTGAACTGTGCAACAGCTACACTGTAGGACCGCAACTGTACTGAACGCTTTCATGGTCTCATGGTGTGTTTTACTATTTCATTCAGATTCTAAACAGAAAGCTGGAATACATATCTGCCTCCTCAGTATTTAAACTTGTTTGTGCGTGCGTGTGTGTGTGTGTGTGTGTGTGTGTGTGTGTGTGTGTGTGTGTGTGTGTGTGTGTGTGTATGTGTGTGTGTTTTAGGAGCATATTCTGAACCCTCATGCTGCTTCCTGTACGTGTGCCGCCTGCTGTGATGACCTGACACACGTGAGTGTCTGTAGGATTCAACACATGCCAGATCACCAACAACAAAAAATATGATCCCCTGTGTTTATGCTGGAGACTTTTGTTGTGAAGTAAACCATCTTAAAAAGGATCATGTAACCGTTCCAATGACGTCAGCAGGGAAACTGCAAAACAGAATCTCCAAGTTGTGGTTTTGATGGACTGAAATGAACCCAAATATTTTATTTGTCTTGGAAAACCCCCGAAAAGTACGGAAGCGCATTGCTATCACGCAGGAAAAAAATTTTTTCGATCGCTATCTCGTTATAACGAGATACGTATCTCGTTAAAACGAGATAGTATGTCGTTTTAACGAGTTACGTAACTCGTTTTAACCAGTTATATACGCATCTCGTTATAACGAGATCGTTATAACGAGTTACGTATCTCGTTTTAACGAGTTACGTATCTCGTTTTAACGAGTTACGTATCTCGTTTTAACGAGTTACGTATCTCGTTATAACGAGTTACGTATCTCGTTATAACGAGTTACGTATCTCGTTTTAACGAGTTACGTATCTCGTTATAACGAGTTACGTATCTCGTTATAACGAGATAATTTTAGGTCCAGGAAGTGGCGGTATTATGCTAGGCTAGTACAGTGGCTAACATGAATTGGTCAGGTTTCCCTTCATGTTTGGTCTACAACATGTAGAGATACGGATGCTGCTTTGCACTGTGGTTAAAACCAGGATCTTGTCAGCATGCCTACTCTGACAAGATCCTAAACAGAACGGGACTGCACAGAAGGAGACGTCAGTCCGGTCCTCTAGCTGTGGCGGCGTTCCTGACTGGATCGAAGCTGAAGTTGGCTTTCTATTGTAGCTTCTGATTCGGGAAATGGCTAAAGGGAGATTATAACGGAGGCTCAGATGTATTTGCTGGACATTTTCTGTCCAGATTTGTTTTAACAGTACACTTGCTGAACAACGGCAACGGCTGTTCGTAACCAAGCAACCGAAATCAACAGAAGGCTAGGTAATGGCAAAAGACAAAACTAGATCCTGTTAAGCATTCTTCAAAATAAAAGACTTCCTCTCTCCAAAATAAATCATACATAAAGCTTTGACTTTAATTATTTTTCTCGTCACCTTTTGGAATTGTGTACAGTCAAGTTAAATTCGGTGAATAATAATAATAATAATGTAAATTATACTTAACATATGACTTGGCATATGACTGTAAATAAGAAACTAATCATGGAAATTATATTTTACATATAAATGTTAAGAAATAATTTATTCTGCTTTAAAAACGAACTTACATCGACACTTCAAATCTGGAGTAGATTATTCTAATCTGCGCTAATGGCAGAATATTTCAAACCTAGTTTGTAATTTGTGAAATCTTTATCTGAATTGAAACCTCAGTAATGAGAGATTTAAAAATATATTTGCATCTGGAATGCATTAGAAATGAACTCCTATCACATTTACAATGTTTGTTATTATTTTAACCTTCTTTTTTCTTTCACTTTTTTGTCCTAGAGCACCTTCCTTTTTGTGTGGTTCACAGGGATCCATCAGCTGGGATAGCAACAACTTTTCAGATTCCGATTTATAGTGATGCAACATAGCATCAGAGATGAATAATCGTGGAACATGCAAAAGAAAAAATATTGTTAAAAAGTAAAGAATGGGAATTAACAGATCTATGTAAAAGAAAGTTTAAGTATGCTGGAGCCAAGCCGAGTAGAGATTTATGAATCAGGATCATTAGATGATTGTTTCTCAGGACGCTTAAAGGAGGCCATTCAGCTTTTGCTGATTTATGATTTATTTTGGAGAAAGGAAGTCTTTTATTTTGAAGAATGTTTAACAGGATCTAGTTTTGTCTTTTGCCACTATCGAGCCTTCTGTTGATTTCGGTTGCTTGGTTACGAACAGCCGTTGCCGTTGTTCAGCAAGTGTACTGTTCTAATAAAAAATCTGACCAGAAAATGTTCATCAAATACATCTGAGCCTCCGTTATAATCTCCCTTTAGCCATTTCCCGAATCAGAAGCTACAATCGAAAGCCAACTTCAGCTTCGATCCAGTCAGGAACGCCGCCACAGCTAGAGGACCGGACTGACGTCTCCTTCTGTGCAGTCCCGTTCTGTTTAGGATCTTGTCAGAGTAGGCATGCTGTTAATGGTTTTAACCACAGTGCAAAGCAGCATCCGTATCTCTACATGTTGTAGACCAAACATGAAGGGAAACCTGACCAATTCATGTTAGCCACTGTACTAGCCTAGCATAATACCGCCACTTCCTGGACCTAAAATTATCTCGTTTTAACGAGATACGTAACTCGTTAAAACGAGATACGTAACTCGTTAAAACGAGATAGCGATCGAAAATTTTTTTTTACTGCGTGACAGCAATGCGCTTCCGTAGAAAAGTGTTTAGATGTTAGTTTAGGCTTTAATCTTACTACACCTTACTGACTCAAATAAACCCATGTTCTTCATTTTGTCTTATAGAAATGTATTCGTGGCCCAAACACAATGTAGAACAATTCAGATTAACTGATTAGTTTAATCAATTAATCATATGATAAATAAACTGGGTAGTTTTTTGAAAGTGAATTTTGTTTACAGAGACTTCTTAATACATTTTACTTATGGTTTCAGTTGTAGGTAGTTTTTATTTACTTTTTTATGTATCGTTTTAGGTTGATGCATTTTATTTTGGATAATATTTAAAATATCTTCCAGTTCCAGTGAGAAGTGTACTGTACAATATTAAAGTTAACTAATCCATGAGAGGGCATAGTTACATTGTTATGCCATTCTCAATATATTTCTTTAAAATGGTCTCAAAAAAGCAGTATTATCATTTATCGCAATAATTTGTGAGACAATTTATCGTCAAGTAAGGTTTGTTATCGTGACAGGTCAGTGCGCATAAAGTTTATAGAAAAGAAAAACCCAAACAAAGAATGAAATGTTTGGCAATGTAGCATCTAGATGGCTGATTGTACCTCTCAACATGGCCCCACTCTTATAACACATAATGGTTAACATATTAATTAAATTATGAACTCAATATTTATCCAAAGATCCAGCATAACGTTGGGTGAGCTGTTCAAGTGGCAGAATTAAGATTTTCTCAGATTTATGCATTTATTGATTTGTATTGCTTCTTTTACAGTCACCAAAGGAAGGGGACTCTGTGACACCAGAAAATATCACCATGGTAACTGTTTAATGTTTGTTTTTTGTGTGTGTCCAGCATTTATATTTAACCTGTTGTCTATTTCTGGGTGAATTCCTTTCTTTTAATACGGTTCAGTAGCTCTGTGATTATCAGGGGGAAAAAAACTTTCTGTAAATACAGGATCTACTTTTTTGTCACTGTTTATTATAAGTTTGAAAATAATTAATTTTAAAACGGCCTACAGCTCATTCTTACTCATAACTGTAAAAAAAACTCTTCCGCATATGTTTACAGGAAATAATAAGTCAATTGCTAGAAAACTCAGTTTTGATCCTAACTGGAGCTAACCTCTCCTCTGATCTCAGAAGGAATAAAACATGGGAGGATGTGTCTGAAAAATCACTTGAAGTTTGTTGCAGCTGAATTTTACTGTGGAGTTTATGATTATTAGCTCCCACGTGTGATTGCTGTGACAGATTCCTGATTTACAGATTTATCCCTATCCGTCTGTTAAGCCTTGTAATTCTACTCTGGAAGCCCCTGCCTTCTAATGCTTTTATTTTTCTATACTTTCCACTTACTTATTTGTGTGTGTTTGTTAGTTTAGGGCAAGAAGTAAGAAAATCTAAAGTGGTAGTTGTCTAAAACATCTCATCAGCACTCATTTAATCAACAGCTGCTTCTTTTTTTATTTTTATTTTTCCAGACCGGCCCTGTCCGTCTCTTTGTTCCTTACAAAAGACGGAAGAAGGACAACGAGCTCCCGGTTGTACCAGTCAAGAAGGACCTCAGCCCCCTGAAGAATATCCAGCTGACTCCAGGAACCACGTGTATGTCACAGAAATCAGCTTCCATGTGGCTCAAAAAAAAAAAAAACTTTGAACTGGTACATTAGGATTATCATATTTATGTTTAACGTTAGACCAGTTTTAGGTCAGACAATGTATCTCTGATGAGCTACTTTTTGTGCTCAAAATGTATTTAGTCAGACCATTCCACAATGTTTGCCTGCTTTATCCATTCCAAAACCAAGGGATGTGTAGGATCATTGTCCTGTTCATGTTTTAACAATCTGACCCAAACTGTCACAGTCAGAGGAAGAACAACTGATTCCGATATTCAGGAATAATTCAGCATCCATCATAACCTGAAAAATGCTTGATCAGCAGTTCCACTGTCCACCATGAATGGGAGTTTCACAACAGCATGCCGTCATACTACGGATCTGTGTTACACTGCATGTTTTTTTGCCAAAGAAAATTTACGTATGCTCTTATTCTGAGATTAGAGAAAATTACCAATAAATTCAAGCTCTTAAATATTAACTGCATGCATCTTTAAAAGCCCTTAATTAAGATAATATCCATGCGCAAGTTGAGGGTGTGTATATATATATATATATATATATATATATATATATATATATATATATATACCTGAGGGTTCTGTGCAGTATCTTGGCTGTGCCTAGAACTGCACATTTCTGGACTGAGATGTCTGATGTTGTTCCTGGGATCTGTTTTAGCCACTGCTCCAGTTTGGGGGTGACTGCCCCGAGGGCCCCGATGACCACAGGCACCACTGTGGTCTTCACCTTCCAGGTCTTTTCCAGTTCCTCTCTGAGGCCCTGGTATTTCTCCAGTTTCTCATGCTCCTTTTTCCTGATATTGTGGTCACTTGGTATTGCTACATCCACCACAACGACTTTCCTCTGTTCTTTATCCACCACCAGTGGCGCAACTACACATTATTCAGGTGGATGCGAAAACATAAATCGGCGCCTCCCCCATCCCCCTCTCCCCCAAAGGAAGGTTGAAGGAGCATGGAAAACATATGCTCGCATGCAGCTAAAACACCAAGTTGTTGTATTTTATGTTTGTATGTGAAGCATCGTTAAACATATACAAGATGGCTCCAGAATATCAAAAACGGGGTTAAATTTGTGCTTGTGTTTGTGAAAATGTTGCAATATTTCAGTATGAATTATTGCCTTATAGTTGGTTTACCTTTAGTACTTGCAGCACATAGTAGATGCTTTGCAGTCTGATCACATTAACAACCCAGAAATGCTCATTGGGGTTCACTTTTTTTAGTCAATCTAACGTTCCTTTAAAGAACAGTGAAGATCTAAACATACTCCACAAGAACAAAAAAAAAAAACTTCCTTCTACCAGCGCTACAAGAAAAAAAAAGGTTGTGTTCTTTAAGCCTCAGTCTGGTCTTCACATTCAGGATAGACCTTTTATTTTCTTGCTTGGTTACCAGAAAGTATCGTATGATTGGTCAATCCTGCTATTTTCTCTCTCTGACAGTCACAGTGTCCCCGTCGGGGCAGTTTGCTGCCTCCAGCACATTGACCTTTGACCGTACGCCAACAAGCGACGCTGCCTCAGCTACCATCATCTCAGACGGGTCAGCGCAGGGTGACATGTTTGCCAGCACCACAGGTACGGTCTGTCACTGAGACACTAACTTCACCTGGTCTGTTCTTTTCCAAACGGAGGCAATAAGTGTCAGGCGTTATTTTCAGAGTACTATGAAAATAACTAATTGTCACTTTTTTGCTGTTTGAGAATTCATACAATACAAGAAACCACCTAATATGATGAACATGCTAATACAGAGTCTAATTCTGTTTTTTAAACAAGCTGGTCTAGTTAAAGTACAGCTTTCTAGTTAAAGTACTGATGTCAGCCTGCCTGCAACTTTCTTCCAGTACTGACAGCGCTGCCGGCTCTGGCTGTTGCTCCTCAGCCCATCCAAGCCAAAGTAGCAGTGGCCTCCGCGGCATCGTCACCGTCGGCAACGCTGGTGGCGGGGCTGGAAGTGGCGCCTGTAGGAGATGCGTGTTCGGCCGTGAATGAAGGAGAGAAGAACACCTGGGTGTACCTGGAGGAACTGGCAAACACACTGATGAGCAATGTGCAGCAGCTGAAGGCCCTGATAGAACAGGCCAAAAATGCTGTTGGGGAGCCCGCAGGGGTCAAAGGTCAGGGGGGCAGGAAGGAGGTGAGGTCAACTTGCAACCAGAAACTCTTAAGAATCAGATAGAAAAGCTCAAACTGTTTAGACCAGATCCCATAACTTTGAAGGAGAAGGAAAATGATACATTGTTTTAATTTTCTTTTACAAATGAAAATCCACAGTGTGCGATCATATAGTCCCTTTGATTTGGTTTAGTACAACCAGCAACCTTCAGGTTAGTAAATAGAAACTTCCTGATTAAGATCAGAGTCTACATGAGTGTTCAGACCTACATCTAATTTAAGAATTTTTTGCTTTTTATTTATAAAAAGTCATAAGCCATTAATTATTTTCAGCCCACTTTACAAAAATGTGTAGAGCTGAAACAATTAATAAGATTAATCATGATTAATCACTTATTGAAATAATTATCTACTCAATTAATTGTTAAATGAAGTATACAAACTCTAAATCATCCAGACTGCTGAAAGAACAGCAGTAATTGTATAAAATATGGATACATTTTGCATTTAAGATAAAAAAAAATCCTCTTTGTCTGTAAATATAATCTATTCACAACTCCTCATGTTGTGAATAGATTATATTTAACCCTAACCCAGGTGAAGTTTTAGCTTCACCTGCTTCAAATTCTGTAAAACAGAATATGTTATTAGGAACCTTTTAATGGATTATTAACTGCTTATCCTAAAAAATATTCCTTACACTAAAACACTTTAGCTTACACTAAAGGAATGCTATGTTTCATTTTAGGTAATAAAATGTTTATTTTAATTTTTAAAAAAGGAATTGCTTTATTTGTTTATTTGCATTTTCATATATTATTGCAGAAAATCATCTGAAATGGTTAAATGACAAAATCTGCAGAATATGCCAATTTTTTTTACATTTACTTTAGCAATTATTTACTAAAATAATCGCTAGCTGCAACCCTAGAAATTTGCACTACTTTGTTATTACAAATAACTTAAAAATTTTACATTTTGTGGTTTTGTGACATAAGATTCAAAAGTTATGGATACATGTAAGACACTTTATAGCATTTAGAAAAGAGTGGATAGCAGAGATTGATGAAGATAATGTGTTTTGGTGTGCAGTGTGGGCTGGGTCAGCCGTTCCAGAACCAGATCTCGTTTCAGCAGCCAGATGACTCAGAGACCAAAAGGAGCTCTGACATCACAGAGATCATCATCAATGTACGACAAACCAGTTTCCACAATGTCAGCGGCGCTTGCTCCGTGGTTCCCTCAATAGCCTAAAGTGTTGTGTTCTTCTTCTGCAGGAGATGTGTGTGAACTGTGGCCGGATGGCGATGAGCGAGTGTACAGGATGTCACAAAGTCAATTACTGCTCCACATTCTGCCAGAGGAAGGTGTGTCTCCATACTTCCTACAGAGCCGCGAAGGCAGATACTCCCTTTCATTTATTAGATGTTTTTTGCTTTTTTCACTGAAATGTTTCAGAACATCATGCTAATTTTAGCTTTAGACAAAGGTAATCAAATAATTTAATTTATCAAAGGCAAAGTAATCTGAAGCAACCTGAATAATGGTAGAAAGTTACTAATAAGTTATATCCAAATTATTCATATCCCTGGCAACAGAGTAACTAGTTACATTTATTTGAGTAACGTTTTGGGAAAAAAGTACTTTTAGGAGTATTTTTACTATGGTGTACTTTTTACTTTTACTTAAGTACGGTAATTTTATTATTAGGTATCTCTACTCTTACTTGAGTAAAATGTCTTTATTCTCTACCCAGTGTGAGTAACTTCACTGAATGATGAACAAACATGTTTTAACCAAAAATTCACCAGACTCAGACACACATCTGCAGTTTTTGTTAAAGTTTCAATAAGTTTTATTTTGAAAGAAACTGATTTGGAAAAATGTTTTTTTTTTTTGGCCTGATTTTGTTTGTTTGTAATTATGTTATTTATATGAATAACTTTGGTCTTTAAAATACCAAAACTCCCACATAACTTTATTTTTTAAATATTAAATGATTGATAATTTAATCAGTTATTCAATACTAGAGTCGCCTACTTTTTTGCTGTTACTTGAGTCATTTTTTGGATGGCTACTTTTTACTTTTACTTGAGTAAAAATATGTTGAATAGGAGTCAAAGAGTCAAACCGAAGACTAAAATGGTGGCCATATTGTGGTGTGGCACTAATAATAACTATTTATAAGTACTGTGTTCTATAGAAACCTTCTGTTTTTTGGTCTATGCAGGACTGGAAGGATCACCAGCATTTATGCTGTCAGTCGTCAGGGGGCGTCGGTGTTCCAGAGGAGGAGGCAATCACAGCCATCGACATGGACAAAGTGAAATGAAGGCGGAGCTAGCTGCACTGCTGCTCCTCTTCTCTTCAGCTGCTCCGGTTTAACAGTTACAACAGTTACTCCCATCACTTTACATCACATTATCACAGTGGCAACTAGTGTTTATGAGAGGAACTGCATCTGAGCAAACTGAACAATAGTTAAAGTTCAGTATATAACTGTAATATTGGAGCTCAGTACTCGGTATGCCATGCTGTGTGGTAAAGTTGTCAAATCAAACTTAATACTAGATGTCTATTTTTTTATGATCTGTTTGTTTTATTTTTATTCAATATCACAATACTTTCATTTAGCACCTTTCCTGAGAGACAGAGTTCACTCTGCTAACTTGTTGCCATTTTAACTCGTCATGAAGATATTTAAGTCTTTACCACCAGCCCTGGTAAAATGAGGATGAGAAACATCAATCAAAGATAAACCTTCTCTCATATGTGTTACTGTAGCCATGTGCTGAAAATTGAAAATATAATTATCTTAAATGAGAAAAAAAAATCTGTTACAGGTGTGTGTGTGTGTTTTTTCTCTTTTCTTACTCCTGAAATATTTTTATATCATTAAGTAAAGTTTGTACAGCACATTTCAGTAACAAAGGCAGTTCAAAAATGCTTTTACACAAAAGTGATAAAGAAAAAAACACAAAGAATCAATACATAATACATCAACATCGCAGTGGCAAAATAACGAGAAATAATAAAAAGTTGTAATCCAGTTTTATTATCCATGTTGTATTTTATATAGTGATATATATCGCTATATATATATAGTGATATATATATATCACTATATATATAGTGATATATATATATAGTTGAGCCCTATATATATATATATATATATATATATAGTGATATATATATATATATATATATATATATATATATATATATATATATATATATATATATATATATATATATATATATATATATATATATATATATATTAGTTTTGTAATTATTATCTGTGTGTTGATGCCAGTCTTGGTCAGGTCACGCTTGAAACAGAGATTTTTAATCTTAATGAGACATTCCTGGCTAAATAAATACTTATTAATCAAAGGAACACCACTCACTGTTTCAGCATTTGTGCAGTTTTCTAGAAGACCAACTTTGTAACTGTCTTTATGTGGCTCTGGAGGTCCAGGTCAGAGTTCATCATTACACCCAGTTTTCAACCTGATCTCTAGTTTCCAGCTGTTATGACTGAAGCTGTGCATTGAGTCTAGATCGTTCCTCTTTAGATCCAGAGATAACAACTTCAGATTTGTTTCTGTTCTGCTGAAGTAAGTTATGACACATCTACGCGTTGATTTGTTCTAAGCATCTGCTAAACTTTGAATTGTTTCATCTCCTGGTTACATTGTAATGAGGAGAAGTGTGTCATCTGTTTACATAAGGTAAGTAATCTTACTACATATTATAATCTGAGCCAGTGGAGGGCATGTAGATTTTAAATATGAGGGGTCCTAGAATAGAACCTTGGGGTACCCCACTTGTGATTTTTGTCTGCTCTGATGAAAAGTCATGTCAGTGGGAAGTCATTGTTAAGAAGCTATTTAATTTTGAATCCAGTTCAACAATTAAATAGTGAATGATGGGGTATGATGGTGAATGGAAGGTTGGAGATCAGCTTGTAGTTCTGCAGTAGTGACTCGTCCAGACTGTCCTTTTTTGTTTATCAGAAATTTGATAACTGCTGTTTTTACAGACATGGGGGAAGCTTTCTTTGTTTTGGTCCTACTTTCTGTCATTATTTCCACAAACCCTTACAAATTTAAAGTGAACCATAGATGAAGAATAACCAACAATCAGTAAGTTTTATCTAGAGTTTATTCATTGTCCTAACAACAAATGACCTTATTTTAAACAATGGAAAACAGACTAAATACAACAATAATTATTATATAATAAGTCCAAAATTGTTAAACAGCCTTGGTAGATTTTGATTTAAAATGATCTTTAACAGATGATCTGTTAAAGATCATTTTCAAAGACAAAATTCATGAAACATTAGTAAAAAAAAAAAAAAAAGCCAAAGTCAGCGGTTGTAAGAATTGTTTGATGCTGTAATGCTAATAAAGGACAAAATTCTACTGATTATGGGGAAGTGTAAATATTTTTGACATTCCATTTTTAATTACATTTAAAGTTTTTGTTTTCATTATTATTATTTTTTACAAAGTTTTATTGTCTTTTGAGAGAAGCCCGTTTCACTTACTATCAGAAATCCACATCTGCAAGGGGTATGAATAAATTTGGGCTCAACTGTAACTTGGCTGTCAAAACAGTCAACAGGAAAAAATTACATTTAGCCATAATCTCTTAGCCACAGAGAGCTTGTACAACGAAACATTTTACTGTTTTAGTAAAATGCTTTGTTTAGGCTTTGTAGTGCATCTAAACTCTTATAGTCTAGTTTTCTTTTTCTTGCTTTGGCTAAGAGCAGTATTAATTTTAATATCCCAAAGAAAGGTTAGTATTTACACTGCAAAAACACAAAGTGTTTTTGGTCTGATTTCCAGTGCAAATATCTTAGTATAGTTGAAGTAAGACAAAACTAACTTACAAATAACATTACAGCAAGACACAGGGGCTTGCTTTAAGTCAAGATTTCATTAATGTTGATGAAAACGTACTAGTTACATTGGTAGATTATTTCATTTCTCATTTCTCTCTTGCTCTAGATGAAGGTGGACGCTTTTTCCCTCTGCTCCCTCCCAGCAGAGGAGGTTCTGTTTTTGTCCTGTCTTTTTCTATATTTTTGGAGCCTTTCTTCGCACGTCATCTAAATCTACAAATTATGGATCTGGTCAACTGATCTCTCAATGTAATTGATCAAATTTTCGAAGAGAAGTCTGGGCACAGGAGAACTCTCTTGTCCTGTGGGGACACACCCGACGGGGTTCACCCTGGATTTATTCATGACAACAGGATTTCTGCTGTTTGGAGCTTGTGGATTCCTGGATTATTGACAAATTTGTGACGGACTTGGCTGAACTAGTGGACACTCAGACTGTTGGTGTGGACAGAGACGAGGACTCTAAAACTCACTAACGAGTTGGAATCGATCTTGGTGAAGTTGCTAGTTTCGGTTCAGTGGAACGACCAAACTAATTTGGATAATTGGGAACTGAGATTTATTGGAGAGACATTAGGGAAGATTGAAATTTATAATCTTCCTGACCTAAGACATTCTGTTTCTGAATTGGCTTTCCCTGTGTGGCCTTGGAAGGGCTGCATATTTCCAGTCTCCTTGAAGATATGTAAACACAACACTCTTCCCTCCTCACCCCCTCCTGTATCCATGGAGATGTGGAGCTGAGCGCTCCCAAGGACATCATTCCTCGATAACAACACCTTTATTGGACTTTGCCGGGAGGCTGAGCAATGTGGTTTCATAGTCTTTTGACGTCACCGCCTTTACTCATGTCTTTGTTTTGCCCTTTGTTTTGTCTGAATGTTGCCATCTTCCCTAATGCGTCCTTTCCTCTTTTTTGTTTTTCTTCTTTCTTTCCTTTGGTTTGTTATTTTGTTTATATTTCCTTTTAATTCATGTCAAGCACTTTGAATTGTCTTGTTGCTGAAAATGTGCAATATAAATAAAATTACCTTACCTTACCATTTACAACAAGACATTTTCCCATATTATAAGTGAAATAATGTGGAAATTGAACTAGTAATTTTTTTCGATAAATGTTAAAGAGTTATTGACTTAAAACAAGCTCCTATTTCTTTCAGAAAAGTTACTTTTAAGTTAGTTTTGTCGGTAACACTTTATTTGAAGGGGGTTGAATAAGACTGTCATGACACTGTCATAAACATGACATTACACCTGTCATGAACATGAATAAGCCTTCATGAATATTTATGACTGTTGTCATAAAGTGTCATTCGGTAAATTGTGACACTTTTAATACAAAGTTGACATTATTCAAAATGTCTTTGTTATGACAACTTGACATTAACCAGGAAATCATTACTGTTTAAACTTTACCTTTAATAACATAAAGTTACCTAATTTTTAAAGTGCAATCAGTAATACTTTTATAACAAATTTATATCAGTAATGATTTCTTGGTTAATGTCAAGTTGTCATAACAAAGACATTTTGAATAATGTCAACTTTGTATTAAAAGTGTCATAATTTACCGAATGACACTTTATGACAATAGTCATAAATATTCATGAAGGCTTATTCATGTTCATGACAGGTGTTTATGACAGTGTCATGTCAGTCTTATTCAACCCCCTTCAAATAAAGTGTTACCGTTTTGTCTTATTTCAAGATATTTTCACTGGAAATCAGACCAAAAATATCTGGTAAGATTTTGCGTTTTTGCAGACAGTTACATAAAACAAAACTTTGCTGTCTATTTTTTCATTTTGTTCTGTCGGTCGAGAAACTTTTGTCGTCTTTCGACAGGAATCTCATCAAGGCTTATGCCGTGATTACTGGCCCTGGGAAGAACAAAGAAACAGGTCAGATGTTCAACCACATTTACTTGGATTTTTACATTTGTTTTCATTAAAATTGTAATAATTACCAATAACATTCTTAATAATATTGCCTAATAACTAATGATAATAAGTATAAGTCAGTAAGAATCAATGTGATTAAAAAAATTATGTTCTTTATGTATTTATGTATATTCAGCAAATACATAAAGACGGTTCCATATGTCGTGTGTTCTTACCCTCCAGCAAGATCGGGGGGAAGAGGAAGAGGTTTGTTGAAACCCTCTCGACCCATCAGCCAGTATGTGTCCTCTGTGCCCTTTACCTTCAAAACACAGGCGTGTACAAGGAAATCACTGCATTGCTGGGCAAACAGTAGACTTCTTCAAAAGAATGAATTAAATCCGACTTTTGTCACAGCAAATATCTAAGCAGGCGGGTATACCTGTGCCTTTCTGGTGTCTATGAGGTATCCCACTTTCAGACTGGTCAGAACCTTGACTGTACTGAGGCTGATATGGATCCTGTAAGCTGAAAAAACCCCACAAGTATAAAGCAAGTTGTGTTAAGCTTTATACTAGAAATGGTAGAGCTTGGTAAACTGGATTTTACCACAAATGGCAGAGGAGCCAAAAGAAGGCAGGCTTAATATTCAGAAACTGCCTCTGGCAGCAAAACAGGACAGACAGTCCAACAGGAAAAATTGTGACCTTGACAATTGTGACCAAGACTAAACTGTCCCATAACAATGAGAAAGATAACAAGTGGTGAAGGTTTTCACAGAGTGGCGTAACAACAAAAATCTGCTTCTGAATGTGGACCAGTCTAAGCAACTGGTGATCGCCTTGAGGAGGAAACAATCACGTTAAACACACTCTCTGTCAATAAGTAGAAGGGCGTCTAGCACAGATATTCCTGGGAATTCATGTGACGAAGGATCTGTCCTGGTCTGCGTACAATCCTCTGGTTAAGATCTCTTTTTGAGGAGGGTGAGAAGGAGGTTGTGTCTGAAGTTGCATTTTCATTACTAATGTGAGCAAATCTTTGTCGATGTTCTGCTAATGTAAAAAAAACCAACACAATTTTGCATTGGCGGCGTTTCCATTAAACAAGAAATGAAATTATAATCACATGTGAATGAGCCATTGAGTCATTGAGAAACATAGCAGCGACGGATGGAAATAGTTATATGTGATATAGTCATAATTCAAAAGAGCTATAGATTCAGCACTTTGGAATGACACACAACCTTTTTTGAACTGTGTGGTGCAGTGAGAGCTCTGGTGGAGCCAGCTGCCTGAAAAAACAAAAACAAACCATCACCCTACCACTTCCTGTCATTGTCTTCATCGTTTCTGTCAGTAGTAATGTACAGCTGTTGATTATGTGACTTGTGTGATGTGAGAAAGTGTTTCCAATGCAATTCTGCAAAATACATCTATTCTGATACAGAAACCCCCCCACCTCATCCTAGTGCAAAAACATTTGAGCACAAAACAGGAGTTTTTTTTTGTTGTTTTTTTTTTAAATTGGTGTTTCCATTAAACAGGTTTATTTTTGTAATTTCAATTTGCTCAGTTTTATGGCTAATGGAAACACAGCTTGAGAGCAGACTAAAATGCAGATCAAAGAGGTTTTCTGGAAGTTTTTTTCCAACCACCACAATACAGAAATAGATTTATTAATTAAACTGCACTGACATTACTTTAAATATGTTTTTTGTGAGCTGAGAAACTGAAATTCAGGTCTGCATTGTGACTTTGAGGTAATGCTAAATCTTGAATCTGAATTGGGATAATCTGCAGAAATTTTGGTTAGAAATTAATATTTCTTTCTGTCAAGAAACGCATGTAGAAGAGATTGTAGGGTCCACATTGTCATTAATGAGTGGAGAACTGATCAAATACAGTGTGTCATTTTGCTGTAATGTAAAAACATTACAGCAAAATGACTACTGAAAAATAGATCAATAGGATAGAGCTAATAATTGATTCGTGTACAGGAATTCATGCAGTTCGTCATATTGAAGAAATCTGTAAATCAAACAAAACAAAATCTACATCTTTATTTCCTTGTTTGGGGAACATTAACAACAAAGTCTTATTGTATTGTAAGTGATCAGGAAAGGAGAGATAATATAATTATCAAATTTTTTAGATTGTTTTTTGAGCCGTTCCATGGAACCATGGTATGTTCCATACTTACGCAGGCCGCTGGCTTCCATGTGGGAGGCTGTGGTCACCGTGTCTCCAAACAGACAGTACCTGGGCATGGTCAGTCCCACCACACCTGCAACCACCGGTCCTGAACACACCCAACATGAGAGACGCTTCTTGAGAAATACTTCATTCTTGTTTTTGGGTACACCATTATGGTCTCTCACATACAGTCTCTTATAACATGAAGGAAAGGTTTGAGAATTTAAAGCTTGATTATTACAGGATGGCTTTAAAGGGACAGTATTATGTATTTTTCAGGCACTTGGTCCCATTTTATAGCACAGTCAAGTAACCATGTAAAAAGTAAAATGAATTTAACTTTGCAATTTAATGCATTGAAAATGGGTCCCTGTCTCTTTAAAAACTCCTTCTCTTTCTGAAAGTCCGCCTTCAGGAAGTCATCATAACATGGCTCCTCTATTAAATCTGCAACAATGTTTTTACCAGGGTTACTTTGAGAAGTAGTTCATATAATGAACTCAGCTGATGACCAGGTGCTTGTCAATTGCTGCCGCTAGTCTGAAGGAGCTGAGTGTGGAGTCGTGGGGGAAGGGCTGCTCTATGAGGGGGAGCTTGGAAATGGCAGCTCAGGGGAAGAGTTTCAGAGGCAGCGCTAGGTTAAATGGTTGCCATGGAGGTTACAGGATTTCTCAAATATGCATCAAAGAATCAAAGTAACACTCCAGGTATGTTTTTGATGAAGTAATAACTTTATAACATGATGTAAAGCTCAAAAAAGTCAATTTTAAATAACACTGCCCCTTTAAATAAAAGTGGTTGTAACAGTTTAAAAGGTGATGCTGTACCTGAGTGCAGTCCAATGCGTATTTTCACTTTGATTTCTGGCATGTGTTTGATCTTAAATGCTCCTATTGAATGAAGGATGTCAAGCGACATGTTTGACACTTCAGCAGCGTGCCGATTCCCATTTCTGTTAGGAACCCCTGAAGCCACCATGTAAGCATCCCCAATAGTCTCTACCTGAACATAAACACATAATCACAGTTAGTTAGTTATTTAAGTTAATTAAAACAGTGCAGAAGAGCAATCCTCTTTGTCTTTTCAAAGGGAGATTTACTCTACCAAATCTTGTCTGGTGTGATGAGTGAATAGAAATAGATGCATAGCTGAAGGTGCTTACTTTGTAGACATCATGAGTAGCGATGATGGCATCAAACATGGTGTAAAGGTCATTAAGCAAGTCGACCACCTTCAAAAACACAATTTCAGTTAAACAGTCAAAATTGTCAAAACTAGTGGTTACTTCAGCCGTTTTCACCTCAATGGGTTCACTTAGAGCTGAGATGGTTGTAAATCCGACGATGTCGCTGAAGTACAGTGTACAGTCTGAGTAGTGTTCAGGCTGGACAGGCTTCCCCTTCTTCAAGGCCTGAGCCACAGATCTGAAACATCCAGTGATACACGGCTTAACACATGTCAACATATGATAGGTACAGACACTACAAAGAAATCTCCTTTCATTGGAGTGGCATATGGAAAGACAATAATATGAATGAAATATTGTAATTTCATTTCACAAGCATAAAGGAATAGATGGATAAAAATAAATAAATAAATAAAATACAGCTGAAAGATTATAAGCACAGATTTATTAATATCTTTAAAATGATATCGGCACCATGGGCGTAGGTTTGGGTAGGGACGGTAGGGACATGTCCCGACCAATATTCACGGGATATGAAAAAGTCCCGACCAATTTTTGCCATATTGGCTCAAAGAACGTGGATCTACGATCTTTGATTAGCAGCAACAGGCGGTGCGCGGAACGGAAGCTTCTTAGTTTGACATTTATTATGAGCCTCCGAGACCGTGTCGGAACGGTGCTGTCGGGGGTGTGGGGGGAGGGGGAGTCAGTTGAATCGTCGGACGTTCTTTGATTAGCTGCAAAAGGCGGCGGCTAGCTGGGCACACGCGTCTCCTTCTGAGTCTCCGAGACCATGTCGCCACCAAAAAAGAAAAGGACAGACATTAGAAGTTATTTCGCTACGTCGGCTGTAAGTACAGTGAGTGGACCCATAAGTTAGATATCTATCACGCAACGCATTTGTTGTAAAGTCCGGTGTTTAGTAAGGTCAGCACTGAATGTGAGGTAGAATAGGTCTGTTAATTATGTAATATTTTTTCTTTTTTATTTTATTATTGATTTCTTCTTATCTGCAATTGTGTTTGCTGTATCCAGAGGGTATTTCTTTTGATCTTACTTGTAACGTTTGCTGAATTTTGTAAAGGAAAAATTAAAGTGTTCTTGAACTGATCTGCTGAGTATGACTGTATCTGGTTGATTCTTGAGAATAGGGACAAAATGGGTTTTAATTTTCCCATATTTTTTTAAAATTATTTCTCAACCTTATGTATGCAAATATGACAAATAATGTTTAGAAAATATGAAGATGCTAAGGTACAGGCTCCCAGTTGCGAATTTTTAAAAAAAAATTACATTTTTAATCGACCTGACCCAAAACTTTGTCATCACCATCTGACAAAAATAAATCTAAAATGATTTTTAAAATACCCCATTAGTGATATTTTTACTCAATTTACAGACAAATGCTTCTCAAGAAATAAAATAAATATTATTTAAAACAAAAAACAAGAAAAAGTCCATCTGATGGAGTTGACAGTGCATGACGGAGTTGACACAGAACTGAAGGTGGTGACAAATTAGTGAGTAAAATGAAAAACTTGGTACATGTGAAGTAATGCAATTCATGTAAAATACATTAAAATGAATTAGTTGCACAATTAAGTGAGATTTGACAACAATTTCACTGAAAGAGTCAGAAAAACTCTGACGGAGTTGACATCTGACGGAGTTGACGAAATGCCAAACTACCTCAATTTATATGATGTTATTCTGAAGGAGGCCATATTGTAGCTCGTCAGGTCCATGAAATCTTTACATTATACCAAAATTAAGCTTTTATTTCGCAAAATTTCATCAAAGTTTTGTAAATTGTCAGTTATGGAGTTGACACATCATGGTTGTGACAAACAACTTAGGAATAAAACAGAAGAAAAAACTAAAGAATAACTTAAGCTAACCGGAGCTAACTAGCCCTCCTAGCAAAGGAAGAGAAAAGACAACGTCATGGGGTCCTCAGAAGTTCTGGTGCCCCCCAATAATGCCTGATTTTTTTACATTCTTTTCATTTCTGACGGTGTTGACAAAAACTAAGGACAAATTTCAACGGAGTTGGAAAATATCTAAAAATTATTTTTAATTCAATTTATCGATACTTTTATAATTATTTATATGACTACTTATACTTAATTGTCATAATATATAATTTTAGTATTTCTTTAATTGTTTTAAACTATAAGAATGTGTTGAGTTCTGCTCCTGGACAAGGGCTTTTACAGGCATCATCCACCGACTACAATGTTTAAAATAAAAAAATATTCAGCAAAAAAAAGAAAAATATACATTGTTGTGCTCACATGACCCAGGTTAGTTTAGTTAGATATTTGAAAAAAATATATTTTGTGTATATTTTATTCAAATTTCATGCTTTATCCATAGGACCTGTTTTGTCCCTATTCTCAAGAATCACTGATACACAAGATGTATGATATGGTTATGGTTGGGGGGAGGGGGTTATTAAGCCATTGTGGTTTCCCCCCCCTTCTCAAAAATGTTCGGTGCTCTTGGGCATTTCACTGTGCTGCGGGGGGGTGTCAAGGTCCCCACCAAAACTTAGACCGAACCTACGCCCTTGATCGGCACTGATGGAAACATTTAACATCAATTTTAGTGGGGAGGCAAACGTCACTCAGGCAGGTCAGGTTCATTGTATGAAAGATCAGCATGTCAGTTTTATATGAGTGTGTATTAATATTTCTCATGAACCCAGTCTTACTTTGGTAAAAGCTGTCCAATTAACTTATCCGTTTTGGTCCTCTCAACCTCCAGCTCATCTGTTCGCTCCCTGATCAGATCCTCCAGGTTGGAGCTGTACTGCTCCAGCATCCGCAGCATGGAGTCAATGATGTTAGCCTTCTTCCCTCTGCTGATGCCCCGGAACTAAAAACAGAACAACCATAGACACTTACCGAAGGCTGCATATTGTCCCAGCTGTACATTTTTAAAGAGCTTTTTTATTGGGGCTATTTATAGCTGTATCTTGTCCATAAAATTTTTCTAAATGCTATTTATGTAAGTATTTTAGGAAATTATTTAATTGTTACTTCAGCCACAAAGGTTTTAGGAAACAAATAAGTTAAGACAAACATTGAATGTTGTTAATTGTCTTCACTTCCTGAACACAGGGTTACAGAAAGAGCAGAAGTTTTTAAAGAGACAGAGGCCCAATTTCAAGGTGTTAAGCAAAGTAAACAAACTACAAAGTACAATTTATTTTAAGTCATATCTGGTATATATAGCACTTTTATAACGTAGTTACTGAAGTTAACGTAGTTACTTGAATGAGCTATAAAATGGCACTATGTGGCTGGGAAAACACATAACACTGCTCCTTTAAAATAAATCTAGAGACTATGAAGATTTTAGATACAATTAATTGAACTGAATGAAGACGATTATGTACTAAGATGTTCAGCTCCCCAAACAAGCATCCTCTTACCTGCTTAAAAATTTCATCAAAGTTGGGCCGCTTGCTTGGATCTTCGTTCCAACATTCATTCATCAGATTGAGACACTCAGCAGGAGCTTCATCCACTGAAACAAGAGGCCTGCAGAGAGGAGGGGGCTTCTTCAGGCGCTCCACAATCTCTGATCGTTCCACAGGCAGAGAGAGAGAAGGTGGGATGATTAGACACACAAATGGTTGCTGGGACTGAGGTTTGTCAGACCAACAAGTTTGTAGACAGGATAAGCATTCTTACCCTGAGGAGGCATGTCCATCATGGCGTAGGGAAGTGTCCGTGAGATCACTTCCTGTATGATGATGGAAAAACTAAAGACATCTCCTGCAAAAGAACCGGCTTGTTCTGAGTTCCTCAGAAGTTCAGGAGCTGTCCACAGAAGATCTAAGAAGAAATTTTTTTTTTTTTAAAAAAGCTTGGCTAACATCATATTTACACACTTTGCTGTGAACAACAGTAAGACTTTAGACTGGCAATCAGCTTCTTAAACCACTTCTCAAAAACTGAGAAGAAAATTATGAAAATACAAGCAAAGGGCCAACTACATGATGAGGATGCCAGATGTTATCATCCTTTCTTCCTGTCAGTCAATCCAGTGGCTTTGTCAGTGACTGACCAATCAGCGGTCACAACTTGCTCTAAAGTAAACAGCCCTTACTTGGAGGAACTGAACTTCCAACAGAAATTAAAAAAGTAAAGTCAGTGAATTCTATGTGTTAATCTGCTAACCGACTTCTGGCCCCAGCTGAAGGTTTCAAGATGGTCTTAGCACTCTTAGTATTTTCTTGACTACAACATGTTCTACTGGTCTGGTTTGACAACCAGAGTATACTATAGTTGACCCTAAAATTAATTCCAAATTTTTTCACAATTATTTTTCTTTTATTCATTTTTTCACCATTTTGTGTAGTTTAATCTCAATACGATTCACTTTGAATCATCTAGTTTATATTAGTTCGTATTAAAGAGCTGGTAATCAAAATAATAATAATAAAAAAATTAGTTACATTTCTTATCTTCAGTTCACTGTAATCCAAATGAATTTGTAAGGCTAGTAGTGCAAGATTGTAAATAATAAAAACAAATCCAATAAGGCCACAATTTTTTATTTTTTAACAGAATTTCACATTTTCTCTTCTTTAATAAACTATTTGACACATTCCCAGTCTGCCACGTCAGGATCCCGTCACTGTTAGTTAAGACCCAAAAACAGCAAGAAAGACCCGACAAAAGAGCAGCTTCCACACCAACAGCATGGAAAACAGTGACGCCTCAGAAAACACTAATAAAGCAGCAATATAATGAAAAAAACACTTTGTTCTTGTATTCATTATAACTACATTCATGTTCATATTTGATGAGACTGTGGAACGTTAACTTTTACTTTGGTATTTTTGCAGCTCTTTTACTAGAAATATTTTGCTTTTGTTTTTTTGATTTTGCAAATCTACAGTCAGAATTACAACACCATGTTTGCTCGATTATATTCCACTTTCTGAGGTGTGATATATGTGCTAGTGTGTGTGTGTGCAAGGTTTGTAAACTCTGACTTTCAACCACTTACAAGAACCATTTAAAAAAATCATCCTAATGGGAGTAAACACACAAAATAAAGAAATATACATACATATATATAAAATTGAAATGGTTATGAAAAAAGGACATCACTCCCATTTTGTTTATGCATAGTTAAGTAACTGGTACAATTGTCAAATTTTTAGCAGGTAGAGTGTAATTCTGGTAATTCTGTTTTACCTTGTGGATCGTCAGACAGACTGACACCTTGAGACTGAAGGATCATGGGTAGACCGTAGTCTGTGATTTTCAACACAAATCGACCGTCCACTAAGCAATTAGTGGACTTGAGGCGACTGTGAGTCAACCCTCGCAGATGAAGATACTTCATTCCCTGGAACATGAAAACAGCAACCTGGTCACACAGAGCTAGATAATCTGTCGGTTTCAGAGAACGAATGCAAAATAGCCGACTCGCTTAAAAGGTGATTGAAATTAATAACTAAACAAACAAGAAGTTTGGTTCTTAGTTTTGATAGAGAGGGAAAGATACAAATTCTATTTATCAATCTATGCACAGTTAAGAAGTTTACATACACTGAATAAAAAGGAATTACTTATATTTGATAAATGCCACAATAATGAGAGAAACAATATGTCAAACATTTATTTATTAATGTCTTCAGAAGTTTCCATTTATTTTCTTAGGATTTGGCAGCATTACAATGAACTGAATGGATGAAGCAGCAGACGGCTGTTATGGTCTTTGTGTATTTGACTTTTGGATTTTATCTTGCAAGTTCCTTGCTTATTTGGTTTCTTCATTTTTAACTTTCATTTGTGCCTTTTGACTTAGATTCTTTAGATTATTGTTTTACTCTTGGTTAATTTAAGGACTTGCATTGGAAAACATTTCCAGAATGAAATATCATATTGAAAACATGTTCAAGCCATTTCCCTATCCTGTTCACTAATAAGATGTCGGGACTTTTTATTTTGATTAGACTGTCCTTGTCTGTGTTCCCATTGACCATACAATTGTGCAGTTTGACATGTTGACTATAAATTTGGTTTATGTAAGCTTAGCAATTCTGAGTTTGTTGAATAAAAAGTTTAGATGCTGGGATGATAAAATTGGTTTATCTTGAAAACTGCAATGTGAACACTTTCTTCGTGTCACATGGGTCACATGATCAACAACCGGATGTTGCTGCTGGCGCAAACCGTTAAGAAGATGACAGAAAATGGTAGTCGGATGGTGGCGCGGCATGTTTTTAATGACTTATTCATGTATGATTTTAATTGCGTTTCTTATTTAATTGTGAATTTTTTTTTAGTGGAATATTGAGAAAGTTTTGTGCACATTTGGAACGGGAACACAGCTGGTCACATGAATACTTGCATTTGAGGAGCGGGACAATTATTTTGAGCAAGTGACTCCAAGACCAGGTGTTACAATTTGCACTCATTGTTAGGAGAAAATCACGGCCTGTTGAACAAATACTGAGACTGATATGAGAAATGCATCAAAGCGCCTGAAAAAAAAAAGTAACTTTAAGCTTGGACACAACTTTTGATTCGATTCAGTGGGAAGTTGTGTCAGAAGATTTAAGGTGTATTGAAGTGATCTGAGGAGAACCTTAATGAGGTCCATGAGCAGCGATGACTTGAACATCCAGTCCAGCCTGACGTCGCTGTCGGCCAGCAGGTCTGCCAGGCTGCCCCGAGGACAGTGCTCCACCACCAGGGCCAGGATCCCTGAATCCACAAACAAACCCAGGTACAGATTCAGGTTCTCATGGCGCATCTCCCTCAGCTGGAAACAAACACAGACAGAGCAATGTTGAAACAGTCAACATACTTTCAATAACTGAAATGTAATGAAATGAAATAAGTTGATGAGTACTTTGCTGGGAACAACAACTATTTTTGACTTGTCCGCTTATCAGAGAGTCCAGCTGAGAGTCACTGATATGAGTATCAGTAACTCTCTGCTGATACTCTCAGCTCCAGTAGCATTCATAAGGTTGAAGATTTAGTTTGACAAAGTCGGTCCTCTGATTGTTTTGTTGTCAAGCAAATTTATTGAGGAATCAGACATGAAAATTGAAACATCAGCAATACAAATGTGTCCTCCTTTTTATGTGAACATAAAACAAAAAGACAATACAAAAACAAAACAGAAGTGACATAAATAAACAGGGACATTCTCAAGACCCACCCACCGCCCCTTTCCCTAGGACTTACATTTTATCACACCGAGAATCAAATCAATCCTCTTCAAATAGAGTTATCAATATATTGTCGAAGGGATTGCCAAGTTCTATTGAATCGCTTTAATTTATTTGCGAATGAGAGCCGAATTCTTTCCAGATGAGAGAGCCTTACCAGTTCCTCCAGCCACAATTTAACCGATGGAACCTCTGATTTTTTTCCCAGAACATCAACACTAGCTTTTTTCCTATGATAAAGGCATAAGATAATAATTGTTGTTGGTATTTATTAAATTGAGAAAGCTGAACAGAAGCTCCGAGTACAATCCTCTGATTGTTTTTAAACTGCTTATACCTGACTGATACATTTCAATTAGGCACTTGTATGTTAAGCTCTTTATTTTGCTCTGTGTTAAAGTAGTCAGGCCATGTCAGTAGGAACTCAGCTTTGGATGATCTTCAGGCATTTGGATTGTGTGTGCATGTGTGTGAGTGCGTGAGTGCATGTGTGTGTGTGTAGGTTTGTTTATTAGCTATTTGTCAGTCTTATCCATCGGCTGTGTGATCGGTGTGTGATGTTTTTATATGATATTACCTGACTGAATAGATTCTGGGTATTCTGGTTGACAGGTGTTGTCGTCTTTCCAGCAGGAATCTTCTTCAGCCAAACCCAGTCTCCCTGGAAACGAACCAACCATTTAAAGGAGAATTAGCATGACAGCTAGCACAAACACCCGCTTCATACAGCTTTTTAA